>NW_015971816.1:0-107948 GCF_000732125.1 Scedosporium apiospermum | reverse complement strand
TAAAAACTAATAATAACTAAGTTAATTAAAAGAAAAACTAATAACTAGAATAATTAAAGAATTTGTAAAAACTTATAAAGAATTTATTTTTCCTTTTAAGAGAGGAAGGGAAAGAAAGGAAATAACTATAGCTATAGCCTATAGTAAGGAATAATATTCTTCTACTACTACCCTTGCAGAGTCTTAAGAATATCTCTTTTATTACTAATATTCCTTTTTTTACTATTATAATAATATTAGTTTTTTAAACTTTTAATAATTATTAAAAGCTTTTATTAGCTAGTAAACTATCTTTTTTTAATATTTATAAGTTTATAAGATTAAAAAATAATAAGGTATTATTTTTTATTAAATAATTAAAAAAAATATTAAAGATTATATAAATAAAAATATTAATTTTTATTTAAATTTTTTAATTAATATTTTAATATTATAATATTAAAGCTTTTATAAAAGCTTATTTTAGTTAATAAAAAGCTATTATAGTTTTTTTAGATTATATAAACTTTTCTTTTTTAATTTTATTTTAGTTTCTTTTAATAGAAAAGTAATTAAGTAAATTATTGAAAAATATTTAAAAATAAATTTCTAATAAAAGTTTATAAATTCTAAAAAGACTTAGATATCTCTAAATAACTTTAATTCTAGTTAATCTTAAATTAATTAAATTTAAATAAAGTTTATTTAAATTTTATCTTTTCTAATAATATAATTTAGGAAAGTTACTTTATTTTAAAAAAAACTATATTTCTTAATATTTATATAGAATTTTATAATATATAAATACTTTAAGATTTATACTAGATATTTTTAATAATCTTTTTAAATTTTAAAAAAGATTAAAATATTATTAAAATATATAATATAATAATAATTTAAAGATTTAAAAAAGTAAATATTAATTTTTAATAATCTATATAAAACTTTAAAATTTTATCTAGTTTAAATATAAAAAAAATAGATATATTAATAGAATTCTTTAATTTCCTAATCTAATTACTTTCTAATATTTCCTTTAAATAATATTAAAATTAAAAGATCTTAAAATTTATTTAAAATTAATTTAAAACTTAATTTTATTATAGAAAGTAAAGATATATAAAAACTTTATTATAGAAATATAAATAGTTTTAAAAATTCCTTTAAAAATTATTTTTTAAAACTTATTTTTTAGTCCCGGAAGCCCGGAGGCTTATTTTTAGTTTTCTAGTTTTCTAGAACCTTAGAAACTTATTTTTAACTTTTCGGGTTCTGGAAGTCTAGAAACTTCTTTATATTCTAGAAGTCTAAAAACTTTTTCATATTTCGTACTAGTTTCTTAGTTCTAGGCTAATTTCTTAAGTCTAGGCTAGTTTCTTAGGTCTAGGCTAGTTTTTATTTTAATAAAAAAATAGAGAAATTAAAAATTAAAATCTAATAAGAAAATAAAAAATAAATAAATAATAGTAAAATTAAAAAGTTTTCTTTTAAAATAGAAAATAAAATTATTAATAATAATAATTTATAAAAAAAAAGTATTTATTATATAAATAAGAAGTAATAAGAAGTAAAACTAATAACCCTAGGATCTAGTACTTACTAGAACTAATTACTATTAGTTCTAACTAAAAATAAAACTCCCCTAAGTATAACTAATATATATAAAAAGCACTTCTAGTATATACTTTTTAAAAGAGAGAACTAACTTTTTATTATTATAAATTACTAATATATAACTTATAACTCTTAAAACTTCTATATTTACTATAACTAATAGAAGTCCTTTTTAATATTAATAGAATTATTATATAAAAATATTTTTAATATATATTTTTTTAAAAAAAAAAAAAAATTTTTTTTTTAAAATTTTAATAGTTTTATAATTATTATTTTTTTAATTCTAAGCTAGTTTCTTCTAAACTAGTTTTTTTCTAAACTAGTTTCTTTTAATAAAGAAATAGAAAAATAGTTTTTATTTTTATTTTTATTATTTATTATCCTCCTTCTTATATACTTACTTACTATATAAAATATATTTTTCTTTTAATATTTAATTATTAGGGTTATAAAGGTTCTAGGAATTAAAAAATAATAGTTATAAAACTATTAGAATTTTAAGGAAATAAAGAAATTAAAAGTAAAAATAATTATATAAAAATAGTTATTATATTAAAATTATATATAAGAAAGTCCTTATTCTTCTATTTCTTTCCTAAAAAAAGAAAGAGGAATCTAGGTCTATATATAATTATCTTTCTTTTTCTTTTAGGTTAAAAAGTAACCTAGTTACTTCTTATATACCTTCTACCTTCCTAGTTTTAGTTTCTTGGAATTCTAAAAGTTATTTCTAAAACTTATTTTTAGCTTTTTATATTTTAAACTAGTTTCTTAATTTTAAGCTAGTTTCTATTTTAATAAAGATATAGAAAAATAATTTTTCTTTTTAATAAGTTAATTTTTATTTAAATATAATAATAATATTATTAATATTAAAAAGGACTTCTATTAGTTATAGTAAATATAGAAGTTTTAAGAGTTATAAGTTATATATTAGTAATTTATAATAATAAAAAGTTAGTTCTCTCTTTTAAAAAGTATATACTAGAAGTACTTTTTATATATATTAGTTATACTTAGGGGAGTTTTATTTTTAGTTAGAACTAATAGTAATTAGTTCTAGTAAGTACTAGATCCTAGGGTTATTAGTTTTACTTCTTATTACTTCTTATTTATATAATAATAAAAGGTTCTAAGAATTAAAAAAATAATAATTATAAAACTATTAAAATTTTAAAAAAATAAAGAAGTTAAAAGAGAAAATAATTATATGAAAACAGTTATTATATTAGAATTATATATAAAGAAGTTTTTAGACTTCTAGAACTAAAAATAAGTTTTAGAAATAACTTTTAGAATTCCAAGAAACTAAAACTAGGAAGGTAGAAGGTATATAAGAAGTAACTAGGTTACTTTTTAACCTAAAAGAAAAAGAAAGATAATTATATATAGACCTAGATTCCTCTTTCTTTTTTTAGGAAAGAAATAGAAGAATAAGGACTTCCTTATATACAATTCTAATATAATAACTATTTTTATATAATTATTTTTACTTTTAACTTCTTTATTCCCTTAAAATTCTAATAGTTTTATAACTATTATTTTTTAATTCCTAGAACCTTTATAACCCTAATAATTAAATATTAAAAGAAAAATATATTTTATATAGTAAGTAAGTATATAAGAAGGAGGATAATAAATAATAAAAATAAAAATAAAAACTATTTTTCTATTTCTTTAGCTATCTATAATCTACTTTTAAATTATATAATTACTTTATTCTAGCTCTTAGCTAAGCTAATTACTTTTATTACTTCTTCTTTTAAAGCTAATAATACTTTTAGTTTAGTTATAGTTAGTTTAAAGTTTTTACTAAACTTCCTTATAATACTTTTTATAGTACCTTTTAGTAGTTATAGAACTAGCTTTTAAGTCTATTCTAAGTTCTTTCTAGTAGTACTTTTTATAAATATAAAATAAAAAAAATAATAATAATAAAATTAGTTTTTATAATAATATTAAAATTAAAAGATCTTAAAATTTATTTAAAATTAATTTAAAACTTAATTTTATTATAGAAAGTAAAGATATATAAAAACTTTATTATAGAAATATAAATAGTTTTAAAAATTCCTTTAAAAATTATTTTTATTTTTTTTTTAATTTATAATTAATATTAATTTTTTTTAATATAGTATTTATTTAGAAAAATATCTTTAATTTAATTAATATTTAAAATATTAAATTTAATATTTAAATTAGTTAAATATTTATATTTAACATAACTAATTTTACTATAATTAAAATAATATACTTTACTTCCTACTATATTAATATCTTATTAGCTTTAAATCTAATTAAAGTTTATATAGTAATATTTACTTTAATATAAGACCTATTTTCTAGATTTTAAAGAGAAAGATTAGTATTAAGATTACTTAATATCTTAATTTTAACCTTTAAATTAATTTTATAATTTTTTAAAATAGTTTTTATCTTTAAGCTAGTTAAAATTCTAATAATATTTCTTATTTTAACTATAAGCTTTATTTTATTTTCTCTTTTAATTTTTATATTCTTATTTATAAAATATAAGAGCTTATTAATAGCTAGCTTTAATAGAAACCTTCTAGTAATTTTAGATTTCTATATTTTTCCTTTTAAGTTCTTTTTATAATTTTTTATTAAATTATTAAAAGAAATCTTAGATAGTAACTTTATTATTTTTAGCTAGTAATATTTTATTTAGATAAAACTTAAAATTATATTATTTTCTATAGAATTTATTTAAAATCTAGTCCTTCTATTTAAAATTATTAAATACTTAATATATCTTCTATTATTATAACTTAAGAAATTAGTAATTATATTTAATAAAAGTAAAAAAATTTTCTAATATAATTTTTAAAAATATAATAATATATTATTTTTATAATTTTTAAAACTTTATATTAATTTTAAATAAAGCTTATTAAACTTTAAGTTTTTTAAATATACTATTTAAAAGAATTTTATTTTTATCTTTAATAGTTTAGTATTAATTAAAGATTTTATTTTAAATAATATTTTTCTTTAATTTTTTAATATAATATTTTAGAATTTTATATTAAATAGATTAGCTAAAATCTAAAATAAATAATCTTTTAATAAAATAAGTTTATTTAAACTTATTAATTTATTAGAAAAGTACTATAAAGGCTTCTAAGGTAAAAGTAGATTTATAAAAAAAATAAAAATCTTCTTTAAAAAGTAAAGATATCTTCTATAGTAAATATAAACTTTATAAATTAGAAATCTTAAATAATATTAAAGATAACTATCTTTTTAAATAATATATATATTAGTTATTTTTAAAATAAAGAAGATATCTTTACTAAAAAGAGAAATTAAAAAATTATAATAATATTACTTATAAATAATAAAGGAATTTAAATAGAGATAAGCTTCTCTATATAATTATAAGTTAAAAAGTTATTTAAAGTCTAGTTATAAAGGTAATAGATTCTAATTATAAAATTACTAGTAAGATTTTAGTTTAGAAAATAAACTTTAATTATTTTTAAACTTTTTTTTTTATTTTCTAAAAGTTTTACTATTCCTTTAGCTATCTATAGCCTACTCTTAGATTATATAATTACTTTACCCTAGTTCTTAGCTAAGCTAATTACTTTTATTACTTCTTCTTTTAAAGCTAATAATACTTTTAGTCTAGTTATAGTTAGTTTAGAGTTCTTATTAAACTTTTCTATAATACTTCTTATAATATCTTTTAATAATTATAAAACTAGCTTTTAAGTCTATTTTAAGTCCTTTCTAATAGTACTTCTTATAATAAAGAAGAAAAAAAACTTTTAAAATTCCTTTTAGAAGAAGAAAAGAAAGGAAATAATTATAATTATAATTTATAGTAGAAAATAAAGTTTTTCTAACTTATTTTTATAATTATATAAAAATATCTTTCTTTTTACTAATATTCTCTCTTTTACTATTATATATTTCTTTTTAAGTTATTATTTTATATATTAAGTAAGAACTTAAAATATAAATAAAAGGAAGAACTAAGTAATAGGAAAGAAAAAAAAATAAAAAAGAAAAAAAAAAGAAAATAGAAAAAAAAAGGAAAAAAGAAAAAGGAAAAAAAAAATTAGAATAACTAAAGAAAATAAAAAAGTTTAGAAAAATAAAAATAAAATAAGTAGATAGGGAAGAATAAGAAATTAAAAACTAGAAGAAAAGAAAATTATTTTAGCTAGAAATTAACTTTTAACTTTCTTAGTTTACCTTAACTAGCTAGATAGTAGTACTTAGAATAATAAGCTAGCTATATTAATTAGTAATATCTATAATAATAGGAAATAAACTAAGTTAATAGTAAAAAATAAATAATTTTAATAATAAGAAATAACTAAAATTAAAATAGTTAGAATTCTTATATTATAGTTGTTAGTAGTAATATTAAGTAGGTTAGAAATATTAGTTAGAATATCTAGAAATACTTAGCTAGTAATACTTAAGATAATTAGATTAGCTATATTAGCTATATTAGTTAGAAATATTATAGTAAAGTAGAAATATCTAAATAATTAGAATAGCTATTATAGCTATATTAGTAGAAAACCTTATAAAGAAATTCTACTAAGAAATTCTAGAAGGAATAGATATAGAAGGAATTCTATAGTAAAAGCTAAAGGAATTATTAAAGGAAATATTAAAGGAATTCTAGAAGAAATAAAATATCTAAAGAAATACTATATAAAATATTAGAAGAAGTATTAAAAGTTTAGGTAGCTATAGTAATATAAAATATTAAAGAAATAGTTACTAGTAATGGCTGGGAATTGTAAAATACTACTAGAAAATATAGGTTGAAGAAATAAATATTAGAAATAGTTAAAATAGTTACTAAAACTATACTAGAATAATTAAAGAAGCTATTTCTACTTTAATAAAATTATTACTAGAAATAGCTAAAAAGAAGTAAGAAATAACTTTTTTATTTCTAGAAATTATAAAATAAAGAAATAATTAGCTAACTTCTTTATAATATTTCTATTACTAAAATTATAGAAGAAATAACTTTTTAAAGTTATAGAAGAAAAAAGCGAAATAGAATAAAAAATAGAAAAAAATAGAAAAAGAAGAAAGTAGAGGAAAGGAAGATATTTAATAAGTAGGAATTTATTAATTAATAGTTTATAGACTTTAATAACTTCCTAAAATTAGAAGAAGTAGTAGAATTAGTAAATAGCTTTTTTCTTTCTTTTCCTCTTAACTAGAAAGAAACCTTTACTACTCTTTCTCTTCTTCTAATTTCTTTATATAAGAGAAATCTCTTTTAGTTTCTCTATATAGAAATAAAAAGCTACTTCTTTTATATAGTAATAGGCTAGGTACTAGTACCTCTCCCTAACTTAGCTAAAAAGAATAAAAATATTAAAATAAAGAAAGATATTAGGAAGAAATAAAGAAAGCTAGTATATAAGAAATATAGTAGGTAAGGTAAGTATAGGAAGTAAGGGAAGTATAGAAAGTAAAAGAAATATAGGAAGTATAGAAAGTATAATTAAAGAAGAATCTTCCTAAATATTATCTTCCTCTTCTTTAAAGGAAAAGTCTACTTTCTCTATTTTTTTTACTTTTACTTTTTCTATAAAAGAAAAATCTACTTCCTTACTATTAATAAAAAACTAAGTACCTCCTCTTAACTAATAAAAACTAGATAAAGATATTAAAAAAAAAAAAGATATTAAAAGAAGTAAAAATAGCTAAGATCTAGAAGGTATAATAGTAAAAGTTATAAAAAAATCTATTTAGATATTACTATAATAATAAAAAGGGAGATATTAGTAAAAAAGGGGATATTCTTATATAACTATAAAGATAAGCTAGAAAAATATTATTCCTTACTATAAGCTATAGCTATAGTTATTTCTTTTCTTTTCCTTTCTCCTTTAGGAGGAAAAATAAGTTTTATAAAATTTTATAAAGTTCTCTAAGTTATTCTAGTTATTAGTTCTTTTTTTAATAGACTTAATTATTATTAATTCTTATAGATTATCTTATATAATAACTCTAGATAGTTTTTCTATTATTTTATATATAAAAGTATTTTCTATTTAATACTCTTATAATCTTTAGCTTCCCTCTATTTAAAAGCTTCCTTTAGTTATAATATAGCTCTATTTTCTATTAATTAACTATTTCTAATATCTATTTCTATTCCTACTAAAAAAACTATAGTACTTTTTATAAAAACTATTCTAGACCTTTTTAACTAACTATTTCTTCTTATTTTTATAATATTTTAAGTAAACTATATTATTTTATCTTATCTAGAAGTTTAATTAAAATCTACTTAGAGAATTTTATAAGCTTTATCTATAAGTTATTATTATTATTATAGTAAATAAATTACTTAAGCTAAAACTAGAAAAATTAAAATATAATAGATTATAAAAGTAACTTAATATAATAATATCTAAAAAGTAAAGTAAATATATTAGCTAAAAGAAAACTTATTAATTAACTATTTTTAAAAGTAGTAAAGTTTAATAAAGACTTATCTAACTTAAATATTAAGGAGCTTAAATATAATAAAATCTAGCTAGATTAAAGTTTTATTTTAGCTTATTTAGAAAAATTAAAGTTTAATCTTACTTAATTTAGAAAATTTATATTTATTAATCAATTAATTATCCTTAATAGATTTAATATATAAGAAATTATAACTAAGATCTTTATCTAGCTATTCCTATTAGGAATAGCTTTAATAGCTAGGTAGTTATTAATAATAAAAGTCTTTAAATATATTATAATTATTATTTTTATAATTTTAATAATTAAAAATAAAATAAATAAAAAAGAATTTTATTATTATAAAAGCTTTTTTAATAACTATTTTAATATAATAAAAAAAGCTTTTCCTAATAGCTTTAAATATTATAAATAATAACTATTTTTACTTTTACTAATTTATTTATTATTAATATATTAATATAATATTTATTTCTCTAAAACTTAAAATTTAATATTATAATTAATATTATTTTTTATTTTAATCTTAAATTTAAATATAATTTTTAAAAATCTTACTTTAATAATAATTAAAAAAAGTAATTTTAATTAAATAAAATCTAATAATAGTCTTAATTATAAGATATTTCTTAATATATTTACATTTCTTATAATATAAACTATTAAAGATAAAGAAAAGTTTCTTTCTTTTAATAAAATAAATATTATATTATTTATAAAATATTATAAAAGAAATATTTTTTTTAACAGAAGATAATAAATAAAAAATTATAGTTTTTAAAAAAGCTATCTAAAAGCCTCTTCTAGCTATAAAAGTAATAATTTAAAAAACTATTAAAAGTTTTATATAATTAAAAGCTAAGAAAAATTTAATTTACTAATTTAAAGATAAAAGTATAAGAGTATATAAGAATTATAATAAAAAGTATATAATATTAAATAATAAAAGCTAGTCTAAATATAATTAGAAGAAAGTTATTAAGTAGATAAGGAATTAGTAATAGTTTATTAAAATATATAAGATTTTACTATTAATTAATATAAAAAAGAAAGATTTTTTAAAAACTACAAATAATATTTTTTATTTAAAATTTATAATAGATTATATTATATTTTATAAAAAGCTTAAAAATAAGACTTTAGATAAACTAATTAACTATATTTAGGATATTTGTAAAGATAAATTAGAGAAGGAAAGTATATAGTAGAATAATATTAACTATTAATAAAAAACCTTTTTTAAGCTAAAAGTTAGCTTTAAAGAAGAAAAATAAATAATTAATTATAATATTAAGATCTTTTAATAATTAAAAATAGTTAATTAACTATTTTATATTAAGAAAAATATAATAAGTATTTAAATTAATAAAGTAATAAAATAGATATATAAATTATAAATATATTTCTATTAATTAACTACTTTCTAAAATATAGAAATAAATAGATAAGCTATTAGAAGCTAGTTACTAAATACCTAAGCTAGATATTAGAAGACTAGAAGACTAGAACTTAGTATACTAGTACCTAAGAAATAAAGTAAATATATTAGCTAAAAGGAAATTTATTAATTAACTATTTCTAAAAGTAGTAAGGTTTTAGGAGCTATTATTAAGCCTAATTATTAAAAGATCTAGATATAGTAAAAGTTAATTTAATTAAAGTTTTTTTTTAATTTAATAAGAGAAATTAGAAGCTAACTTTACTTAATTTAGAGAGCTTATTTTTAAATTAGTTAATTATTAGAAATTATCTAATAATAAGTAGTATATAGTAACTAAAACTATTATCTAGCTATTTCTATTTAAGGTAGCTTTAATAACTAGGTAGATATTAATAATAAAAGCTCCTAGATTTATTTTAACTACTACTTTTTCTATATTAATAACTAAGATAAAAATAAAGAAGCTTTTTATAAAATTAGAGAGAGAAAGGAAGTAAGCTTTAGTAGATAACTTTACTTAAGTCTCTCCTAGTCCCTTTATAAAGTTAGGGGGAGGGAGAAAATAAGCTCTAGTAAATAACTTTACTTAGGTCTCTTTTATAATTTCTACTATTATATACCCTATAGATAAGCTACCTTTAATTTTTTTAGCTTCTTTATCTATTCCTATCTAGTTAGGGAAAGGTATCTAGTCCTTTACTAATACTAAGGAAATTAATTCTTCTTCTAAAAAAAAAGAAGCTAGCTAAAGTAGTTAAAGCCCTTAATTAATATCTATATTATTTAACTATATTAAGTAATAGGTAGTAAGCTATATAGATAGCTACTAGATATATTAATAATAGGATAGAATAGCTATTAAAAGCTAATTTACAACCCCCTATAATATAATATAATAAGAAGTATTTATTAAAGCTATTAGATAGCTACTAGGTTTTAATAAAAGTATACTAGAAATACTTATTATAAGAGCTTCTTTCTAAAAAAAAGAAGAAAGGTAAGTTTCTTCTAGTTTCTTTATAAAGTTAAGGGGAGGGAGGAAGTAAGCTCTAGTAGATAACTTTACTTAAGTCTCTTCTATAACTTCTACTATTATACTTCCTATAAACTAGCTACCCTTAATTTTTTTAGCACCTTCTTCTTTAGCCTAGTTAGGGGAAGGTAGCTAGTCCTTTACTAGTAGTAAAGAAGTTAATCCTTCCTCTATAGAAGAAGTAGAAGAAGTAGATTTTCTTTTTATAAAAGTAGTAGAAGTAGGTTTTTCCTCTATAGAAGAGGAAGATAATATTAGGATAGATATTTTTATAACTTCTACTACTATACTTCCTAGATCCTAGCTTTCTTTACCTCTTCTATTATCTTCTTCTTTTCTATTATCTTTATCTAGTCTCTATTAGTTAAGGGAAGGTATATAACCCCTTACTAATAGTAAAAAAGTAGATTTTTTCTCTAAGGAAGAAGTAGAAAAAGTAGACTTTTCCTCTAAAGAAGAAAAAGATAATATCTAGAAAAATTTTTTTTTAACTTTACTTTTTATACTTTCCTTACCTACTACATTTCCTACTACTATATTTCCTACTACTATATTTCCTACTACTATATTTCCTATATACTAGCCTTCTTTATTTCTTCTTAATATCTTCCTTTATTCTAGTATTTTTATTCTTTTTAGCTAAGTTAGAGGGAGGTACTAGTACCTAGTTTATTATTATATAGGAAAAGTAGCTTCCTGTTTCTATATAGAGGAATTAAGAAAGATTTTTCTTATATAGAGGAATTAGAAGAGGAGGAAAAAGTAGAAGAGGTTTCTTCCTAGTTAAGGAAAAAAAAAAGAAGAACTACTTACTAATTTTACTACTTTTTCTAGTTCCTAGAAATTATTAAAGTCTATAAACTATTAATTAATAGGTTTCTATTTACTAAGTATCTTTCCTTTCCTCTACTTTTCTCTTTTTCTACTTCTTATTCTATTTCTTATTCTATTTCTTTTCTATTTTATTTCCTTTTTCTATAACTTTAGAAAGTTATTTCTTCTATAGTTCTAGTAGTAATAATATCATAAAGAAGTTAGTTAATTATTCCTTTATTTTATAATTCCTAGAATTAAAGAAGTTATTTCTTTCTTACCTTCTTTTAGCTATTTCTAATAGTAGTGTTATTAAAGTAGAAATAGCTTCTTTAGTTATCTTAGCATGGTTCTAGTAGCTATTTTAGCTATTTCCAATATTTATTTCTTCAGCCTACATTTTCTAATAATATTCTATAATTCCTAGCCACTGCTAGTAGCTATTCCTTTAATATTTTATACTATTATAGCTACCTAGTCTCTTAATATTTCTTTTAATATTTTACATAGCATTTCTTCTAATATTTTATATAATATTTCTTCTAATATTTTATTCCTTCTAAAATTCCTTTAAGGAATTCCTTTAATATTTCTCTTAATAATTCCCTTAATATTAGTTATAGAATTCCTTCTATATCTATTTCTTCTAGAATTCCTTAGTAAAATTCCTTTATAAGGTTTCCTACTAATATAGCTATAATAGCTATTCTAACTATTTAGATATTTTTATTTCACTATAATATTTCCAGCTAATATAGCTAATATAGCCAGTCCAATCATTCTAGATATTACCAGCCAAATAGTTTTAGATATTTTAGCTAATATTTCTAGCCTACTTACTACTACTACTAATAGCTATAATATAAAAGTTCTAGCTATTCTAATTTTAGCTATTTCTTACTATTAAGTTTATTTATTTTCTATTATTAGCTCAGCTTATTTCTTACTATTATAAATATTACTAGTTAAGCTAAGCTAGGAAAATTAGAAGTTAATTCCTAACTAAAATAGTTTCCTTCTTTTCTTCTAGTTCTCCTCTTCTTATTCTTCCCCCTTTACTTATTCTATTTCTATTTCTTTAAGTCCTTCTTTCCTCTCTTTCTTCTCTATTTTCTTTCTTCTTTCTTTTTATTCTTTCTTCTTTCCTATTACTTAGTTCTTCCTTTTATTTATATTTCGAGTTCTTATTTAATATATAGAGTAATAACTTAAGAAGAAGTATATAATAGTAAAAAGGGGGATATTAGTAAAAAGGGGGATATTCTTATATAACTATAAGGATAAGCTAGAAGAATATTATTCCTTACTATAGGCTATAGCTATAGTTATTTTTTTTCTTTTCCTTCCTCTCTTAAGAAAAAGAATAAGTTTTATAAAGTTTTATAAAGTTTTCTAAGTTATTCTAGTTATTAGTTCTTCTTTAAATAAACTTAATTATTATTAGTTTTTATAGATTATCTTATATAATAACTTTAGATAGTTCTTCTATTATTTTATATATAAGAATATCCCCTATTTAACTCTTTTATAATCTTTAGCTTTCCCCTATTTAAAAGCCTCCTTTAATTATAATATAGCTTTATTTCCTATTAATTAACTATTTTTAATATCTATTTCTATTTTTATAAGTAGAACTATAATACTTTTTATAGAAACTATTCTAGACTTATTTTAACTAACTATTTCTTCTTATTACTTATAGTGTTTTGGGCAGGCTACACTACTCTGTCTTATTACCTTCCTCTTCTATAAAGGAAAAATTTACTTCCTCTACTTTTTTTACTTTTACTTCTTTTATAGAAGAAAAATCTACTTCTATACTATTAGTAAAAGACTAGGTACCTCCCTCTAACTTTATAAAAAGATTAAAAGAAACTTACTTTTCTTTTTCTACTTCCTAAAAAGGGGCCCTTAAAATAAGTACTTTTAGTAGACTACTTTTAAAGCTTAATAACTTTTTAATAATTTTAATAAAAATATCTTACTATATAATTTTATAAAGGATTATAAACTAGCTTTTAATAAATATCTTATCCTATTATTAATATATTTAATAGCTATTTATATAGCCTACTATTTATTACTTAATATAGTTAAATAATATTTATTTATTTTAGTTTACTTTTATTACTTTTACTTCTACTTCTTTTATAGAAGAAGAATTAATTTCTTTAATATTAGTAAAGAGCTAAATACTTCTCTTTAATTAAGCTAAAGAAAATAAAACTAGCTAAGCTAAAAAAGAAAATATTAAAAAATTAAAGATAGCTTATCTATAGAATATATAGTAGTAAAAGTTATAGAAAAATCTTAAGTAAAGTTATCTATTAAAGCTTATTTTTTCTTTCCCCCTAACTTTATAAAAAGACTAGGAGAGATCTAAGTAAAGTTATCTACTAGAGCCTACTTTCTTCTTCTCCCTAATTTTATAAAAAGCTTCTTTATTCTTATTTTAGTTACTAATATAGAAAAAATAGTAATTAAAATAGGTCTAAAAGTCCTTATTACTAATATCTATCTAGCTATTAAAGCTATCCTAAAAAGGATTAGCTAGATAAAAGTTCTAGTTACTATATACTACTTATTATTAGATAATTCCTAATAATTAATTAATTTAAAAATAAGCTTTCTAAATTAAGTAAGATTTAATTTTAATTTCTCCTATTAAGTTAAAAAAAATATTAATTAAGTTAACTTTTACTATATTTAGATTTCTTAATAATTAGGCTTAGTAATAGCTTTTAGGACTTTACTATCTTTAGAAATAGTTAACTAATAGGTTTCCTTTTAATTAATATATTTATTTTATTTTTTAAGTATTAATATACTAAGTTCTAGTCTTCTAGCCTTCTAGTATCTAGTTTAAGTATTTAGTAACTAGCTACTAATAGCTTATCTATTTATTTCTATACTTTAGAAAGTAATTAATTAATAGAAATATAATTATTTAATATATTTACCTTTATTATAAATTACTATTATATTAAGATATATATATAGCCTATTATTAATCTAATTTTAATTTCGATTTTAATTTTAATTTTAAATTTAGTTTTAGTTTTTCTAATTTTAGTCTAGGAGACTTATTTATTATAGTAATAATAATAATTTATAAATAAAGCTTATAAAGTCTTCTAAGTAGATCTTAATTAAACCTCTAGATAAGATAGAATAATATAGCTTACCTATAATATTATAAAAAATAAGAAAAAATAGTTAGTTAAAAAGGTCTAAAATAGTTCTTATATAAAATACTATAGTTCTTCTAATAGAAATAGAAATAGATATCAGAAATAATTAATTAATAGAAATAAGGCTATTTTATAACTAAAGGGTACTCCTAAATAGAGAGAAGCTAGAGATTATAAGAATATTAAATAGAAAATACTTTTATATATAAAATAATAAAAAAACTATCTAAAAATAGAGCTAGACTAGATCTATAAAAGATAAAGAAGAAGTTTATTAGAAGAAAAACTAATTACTATTAGAAAATATAACTTAAGACTTTATTATTTAATAATAAAGAAAAAGAAGAACTTTTAAAATTTTTCTTAGAAAAAAGAAAAAAAGAAAATAATTATAATTATAACTTATAGTAAAAAATAAAGTTCTTCTAGTTTATTCTTATAATTATATAAGAATATTCCTCTTTTTACTAATATCCCCTTTTTTACTATTATAATATAATTATATTTCTATATTTAAATATATACTTTTTACTAATATCTTATAAATACTACCTAATTATCTTATTTACTTTTTAATAAGCTTTTATAACTTTAATACTAGCTATATTTATTTAATATATTAAGTTTTAATATTAAGATTATAATAATTATTAGATTATATTAAGTTTATTAATATTAATTTCTTTAAAAATAAAATATATATTTACTATTTAGTTAGAACTTTAGCTCTCAAGTAGCTACCTTATTTAATATTATAATTTTAGCTAGAGTACTATAAGGTATTTACTATTATAATCTTAAATTAGCTTATTATAAGATAATTATAAGGGGTAATAATTAGTATAATAGCTTAAAAGATCTATTAGTTCTAGCCCTATATAGCTAGACCTACTCTTTATATTACTTATATATTCCCTCTATTGCGGTGGAACCTAGCTACTTCTAGAATATTGTTATACTACCTCTGTGGTTAAGTACTAGTTACTTCTTAGTAAGAGTAACTATATAACTTCCTAATCCTCGCGCTGCTGGCTTTGGGGATCTCTCCGATCCTGCCGCTCCTTACTGCCCTTCCGGCGGCCTAAGTCGCGGCCAGGTCGTGATACTAGTCTCTGATAGTTGTTCTTGGAATTTCCTATTCCTTAGCTGCCTTGCGGATGAAGTAACTATTTGCGATTGCATTAAGGAGATCTTGAAGGTCTTCTTATTTATATTTATTTATTTTTAGTTAGGAAAGGTTTCTGTAAAATATGAAGAAGACTAGATGTGAAATGGGGAAGAAAGGTAAAGTTGAAGTTGGATGGGATGAAATGGCGGTGTGGTTTTTGGGGGCGCGGAAGGTGGGGTCCTAAACTTATCTCTCACAGCAGGGCGGCAGTTCCATGGCCGAGTCCGACAGTGCAAACAAAATTGTCCAGGACCTCGATATATTGCTTAAAGACCTAGTCAAAGAGAACCGGCGCAGAAGTGGTGGCAAGATAGATGCGGGGGGCCCTTGTCAAGGCGCCTGAGTGCGTTGTATTGTCAGCGTTCTACGTCCGATTCCGGGCGGCCACCGCCGCCAAAGCGATGCCGGCCTGCAGGATCTCCAAGGTGTGGATGTGCACATTCGCAAGATCACCGTAAACAGAGTTAAGAATCCTTTATCAATCAATGCCAAGCTCTGTAAGTTGCCGCCTGAGGTAGTAGTGGGATTGTGATGGCCCGAGAAGATCGGCAGGATTCTGCGTCACCCCACGAGGTTGAATAGTAAACAAGACAAGCTGTGCCGCCGCCTCGCTTGAGATTATCAATACTCACCATAATTGCGGCTTGGCGACAACACTGATTGGGGCTTACTTCCTTTCTCCGGGAACAAGGCGAATCAGTGATAGGACAGACAGCATAAAGAACCAAACAAATGTAATCCCTCTGAGTCAACCCTGCACGGGACCGACGGCTCGGTCGAGTTCTTCAAAAGGAATAGTTCAAATACACCCATATCCATGCTGGCCATCGTTACTTTATGGCAGGTATAACAGCCCAAGACCGGAGAATGTGCGTATGGGGGCAAGTGGCATATAACGGCCCCCGGTCTTGTTAACGTTGCTGCACTGAAAAAAACATCATGATACTTGAATACCCTATAAGCGCGTCATGAGCCGTTATGATAGCCTTAGCGATGTTCTCCCTTTAAATTATAGGCTGTAGGGATCGGTCGGTGGTGCGGCATATCGTACGGCCAGAATCACAGAAGTCCGAGGTCGTTTCGCAGCATGATCTGGGTGCACTAGCTTGAATCCTGAAGGATTTCCGTTACACTAGCTGAGGTTTTGAGGGTAGGATCGATGACCTAATTGTTTGGCTTGGGGGGTGGGTTGGAGATGGTGGGGTTATAGGGGACAAGAAGAAAAGAGATACCATCCAATCTTTAAAACCAGATAAGGACGAGTATATAGAATTGAAGAGAGATATGAGGAGAAAGGGGGGGTTGAGGAATATAAATTAGGTCTCTTCTCCCCTTTCCCAACCGATTCAACACCTTCACTCCAGGAAGAAGTCACCTCCCAAAGACCACAACTGATCCACGCCCAGATCCAGCCTCAGAATATCTTCTCTACATTTTCTCATCTCTTGCATGACCACTGAGGAGAAGTACATATTAAGTCAGAATGAAGTTCACCAAAGCCGTATGTTAACTTTCCTTGTTCTTTTGAGATTCGCCCATCAAAAAGAAGATTGGGACTAACAGAGGACATAATGCTCCCCTGAGATAGTTTACTGCTGTAGCCTTCCTTGCTGTCGGCGTTTTCGGAACCCCGATCAATTCTGAGGCAGCTGAGAACCTGGAGAAGCGAGATGACTGCCTCGGCGGCAGCTATGGCTCATGCGTCGCAATTCTGTCCCAGCTTTGCGTTCTCCAATGTTGGTCGAGGAATCCCGCGGGGCAACTCTCGTGCCTGCAAGGATGCAATATGAACGCCCACGACGTTTGCCGCGACGCATGTTCGGGATAGTGACATGTGCTTTCCCGCGCATGAAGCTGAACACGCGAGATTCCAATTCTCCTTCTGCGAGTGTCAATTTCTATTGGGTCGATGGGGGATTTTGTTCCAGATTGCCCACTACATGCCTCCCAGCTACAGGAGTAGGCACAGTCACCGGGGTCGACACAGACATAAAGAGAAGAAGAAGATCCGAGAGAGAAAGAGAGAAAAGGGGTCAGAGGGGTGAAGTCAAAGGACGATGAGGGTAGTACGATATGTGGTGTTCAGAACAATTGAATGAATAAAACCGACTGCCTCCATTTGTCGTCCCTCAGCTCTCCACATTCTTAATGCTTGACTCCTACGAAGTACATCCTATAACTTATACTACAATCCTATCCTAGCTGATGTACTGGTACCAAGTAGATAATATGACAGGCGTAAGGTTGAGTAGATATATATTAATGGAAAAAGAGACAGTCAAGTAATATTCTCACAATAGTGCTAGTAGCGCGTGTATAATTAGAGTTTGGGAAAATAGATAAGATATATGGGCCTTTCCGCATCTCATATGCTGCTTCCTTGCAGCTGTTCCCTGAGCCAATCGCCGACCTGGTGTGCGAGACGCCGTATTTCGGGGCAAGGCCTCTAGCACAAACCAGTCAATATGATCAGTTTTGTCCTCCGCGTTTCCCATGATACTACCTAATGCCAGGTTGTGGCCCCACGTCTCCTCATAAATGAGGCTGGATTCTGTCATCTGTCCAGTTTTCTCTGCCCATGGCTCAGGCGCCCAATCGAAGGCCGAAACCAGGGCTCGATTATCTTAATTTTTTGTTTCTTGGGCGAATAATTGACGCACCCAACCTGAACATGAACTAGCCCAGAGAGGAAGCCTACAACAGTGGTCCCACATTCCAGGTTCAAGTCTCCAAGAATACAGCGTTGTTCGGTTTCAAACTGATTCAATAATCTTCCAAGGCTTCGGCAGTCATCGTCAGGAAAGGGCGTTACGGACGAAGAAGAGAAAGGTTATTTGCACCCCGCCTATCCAGAGAGCATCGATTTTATCGCTGCTCTAGAAAGTCTGTATGTAAAGAGCTTAAAGAATAGTAAAGTTATTAGTTAAAGAAGTTAAAAGGGAAAAAAGGGGGGAAGATTATCTTATCTTTAAGGAAAGAAGTAATATAGTTTATATACTTAGCTTATATATCCTAGCTCTAATAATATACTTATATAAATATAAAAAGAGTTATTATTTAAGTATTATTTTATTATACTTTAATATTAAGTTTAAAATTATATTTATAAATAATAATCTAATAAAAAGTATTTTATTTATTATATAAAGTAGTTAATTATATTAATTATATTTTATTTTCTCTTATTTTTTTATTTAATTAAAGTTATCTTTTAAATAATACTTTTTTATAGTAAGTATATAATAAACTTAAAGATATTTTTTATAGCTAAGTTTAGTTTTTATATAAAATTATCTTTTTTTTATTTTAAAATTATTTTATACTTCCTCTTTTAATATTAAATATTTAAGTCTATTATATTAGAAAGTTAATAAGTATAAAACTTTATATATTTAAAATCTATAATTATAAAAATAGTACAGTAATTATTATATAAAATATTATATATTTTTATATTATAATAAAAGATTTCTAACTTATATATTATTTTAAATATCTTAATTACTTTAAAATAAAAGCTACTTACTAGCTAGACTTTATTTAAAAAATTAAAGATAAATTATTTAATTTAATTTAAAAATATATATAAATATTATTATTTTAATAATATAAGAGAGCTAAATCTATATTATTAAAATATATTAGAATATACTTTTTTTAAATAATTTAATATTAGTTATATATTTAATTTTTATATTATAAGTAAATAAAATTAATACTTTTAAAATCCTTAATTATAAGCATATATCTATAAAATAATAATTATATTTTAAAAAGTAAATTTAATATTTTAGATTTATATAATAGTATATAATTTATATTATTATTTTAATCTATAGTAAACTAATTTTAAATAAAATTAAAAAACTTATATTAACTAATATATTTTAGTTTATAGTTATTTAAGTTTAGATATTTTTTATTTATAAACTTATTATATACTAATTTTAAAAGATATTTTATAGTATAAAATAGTTAGCTTTATATATTTAGTTTTAATATTTAATTATAATTATATTATTTACTTTAGCTTTACTTTTTACTTTACTAAAAGCTACTTAATATTATAACTTTCTTATTAAGATAATCTAGTTTAAGAGTAGGTAATAGGAAATATTTATTATTATTATTATTTTCTAGGTATTTAATATTAAAATTAGATTATAAATAATAGAAATAAATCTAAATTAGTAACTATTTAAAGTCTTTTTAATATTAAGGTTTATATAGAAATATATATTCCTTAAATTTATATACTATTACTAAAATAATTTTAAGAATATTATTATATTTAATAGCTTAAATATTTAATTTCTCTACTTTATTATAGTAAGACTATAGAAATAATATTATATAAAGTACTTAAAAAATAAAAGTAAAAACCTATATAATAACTATCTAATAGAACTATATTTTATTATTATCTATTATATCTAGAACTAGTATATATATTAAGAAATATATATTAAAAAGATTATCTAAAATATAAAGTAAAATAAAAGCTAAGCTTATATATATATAACTATATTAAATTCCTTTACTAATTATATAAAAAAAGTTAAATAATAATAATAAGAGAAAGTACTTTAGCTATAAAAATAAAGCTTTACTTATTTTTATTAATTATATTATAGTTAAATTAAATTTCTAATTTTAGACTTATAATAAGTTTATTAATATTTAATTTATATAGTACTTTATATTTAATAGCTAAAATAAATATATTTTAGCTATCTAAAGTCTTATATATATAAAATTAGTTTATTTAATTCTCTTTTCCTTTTATCTTTTAATAAATCTTATTAACTAATATTATTAAAACTAATATTAACTTTAATTTATTAGTATTACCTATATTAAAAAATATATATCTTAAATACCTAGATATAAAGTTATTATTAATAGTATTAAGATTTATATAGCTTTTAAAAGATATTATTTTTTAAAGTTTAAAATTATTTTATAATAGTAGATCTATAAATATATTATTTACTAACTTCTAAACTATATTTTTAATAATATTTTATATAAAATCTTAAAGCCTAAGCTTACTACTAATAAGCTTAAGTAATAACCTTATATATTTTAATTAATATTTAGATAAAAAAATAAATAAAAAAAATAGAATATTAATTAAAAGATTATTTTAAATCTTCTCTTATAAAATTATAAAGTTATTATTTTAAGATATAATATATTAAAAAAAGATTTAGCTAGTTAAATGAATAATATTATTTTATATAATTAGAAAATAATTAATTATTATTTATATAATAAAATAGAGTTTATAATAAGCTTTAAGATATTACTAAAGAGCTTATAGTTATAATTATCTTATTAGTTTTTTAGTTTCTTTATATTAATATTATTTTTCTTTATATTAATATTATTTTTTTATATTAGTATTTTAAATCTTATAATAATTTTTAAAGCTACTTAATTTCTCTTTCCTAGTCTATTATAATTATTATATAATATAATATATTACTTAACTAAGTAAAAAAAGTAATATTGTAATATAATTTAATAAAAAAATAAGTAAAAGAAAGTTTAAACTTAGTAAATAATAATAATAATTATATATAATAGATAATAAAATAGTAATAATTATTATTTTAAAGATATTTATATTTATATATAAATACTTAGATTATAGAAATATATTAAAATTAGTATAGCTAGTAAGTATTATATATTAGCTGATAATAATTACTAATAATATAAGATTTATTTTAATTTTTATTAATAACTTAATATTTAATATAATTACTACTATACTATAATATAAGTTACTTTAAATAATATAGCTTTTTTTAATATATATATATAT
Organism: Scedosporium apiospermum; assembly: GCF_000732125.1. Taxonomy (NCBI): domain Eukaryota; kingdom Fungi; phylum Ascomycota; class Sordariomycetes; order Microascales; family Microascaceae; genus Scedosporium; species Scedosporium apiospermum. Next base: position 86,402 of record NW_015971816.1, on the reverse strand, counting down.
ATATATATATATATATATTAATCTTATTAACTCCTTTTTTAAGATTTCTTACTTTTTTCTATAACTCCTTTAATTACTATTATAATTATCTTACTAATTTATATTATAAATAAATTCTTTAAAGCTTTTTTAAATACTTAACTAGATTTAGATTTTATAAGTACTTATAAATATTATTATTATAAGTTAATATAAGTATATATCTATACTTTAATAATTATATTTTAAAAAGTAAATTTACTATTTTAAGTTAGTATAGTAGTATATAATCTATATTATAGCTTTAATATATAATAAGCTAATATTAGATAAGTATTTATTAAGCTAGTAAGATAAAGACTTAGCTTTAGATATATTTTTATATTAATATAAATAACTTTACTTCTAGTTAAAATATAATTATATAATATACTTAAGCTATATTAGTTAATTCTAAAATATAATTAATTTCTATAAAATAGATTAATACTCTTACTTATTATTAAATAAGTTTTATAATACCTTATTAATTAATATTAATCTTTTTTATTACCTTTTACTTTCTAATAGTATTAATAATTCCTTATAATCTTAAATTTTCTTTAAAAATATAATAATATTAGCTTTATTTAATATTAAAATAAATAACTACTTTAATTAATAAAAGCTTTTTATATTAATTATAAACTATTTATTTTAAAATATTATAATAGTAAAATATCTTAATATAAATTAGTATTTTATTATAAAAAATAAGTTACTAAGGTAAGTAAAGCTTTTTTTAAACCTTTTAGTAAATATTATTAAAGTAGTTTTTATTATATTTAAATTATATACTTTTTTAATATATTTATATATAAAAACTATAGAATATAGGTCTTAAAAGATTAGTAAGTATTTTAAGATTATCTTTATAAGTAATATTAAGATATAGCTAGAAATAGTAAAAGATATTTATCTTATTATATTACCCTTATCTCCTATTTTATATTAGCTTAGCTTATATATTATAATTATATAATTTATTTACTAAATTTTAATTTAATTTCTAAAATATTTTCTTAAGTTTAGAAATATTTTCTATTTAAGTTTTAATATATCTTATAATATAGATTATTAACTTTAATATTTAATTTAAAAAGAAGTTTAAGTTATTATATATATATTATTAAATATTAATATAGAAAATATTATTAAAATAATTTCTTTTTATTTTTATTTATTATATTATTATAATCTTTATATAATAATATTTCAATTTAATTACTTTTCTTTAATATTTTTTTTACTTTTTTTTATAATTTTTATATTATTTATTATTAATTTTATAATTAGCTTAAAAATTAATATAACTTATATATAAAATAAAAGTCTTAAATTTAATACTAGCTTATTACTTACTACTTTTACCTTTAAAAAATTTAAAAAGTAATTTATTATATTTTCTAATATAATTTTAGATTTTCTTAAACTATAATATTTTAATAAAATAATAACTATATAATAAAATATACTTATATAATTAAAAATAATTATTAGAAGATATAGTTTATTAGAGTTAAATAGTATAATTTAATAATGTAAATAGATCTACTACCTACTTACTAAAATAGCTAGCTATAGCTAAAAGCTATACTATAAAAGAGAAATCTTCTAATAATTATTAGATTACTTTAATAGTTAAATAAGATACTTAAGAAATTATTAATTAATTAGAATTTATATTATAAAGTATTATATCTAAAAAAAAAGAAAATTTAAAAATAAGAAAAAGTATTATTAAAAAAAAGTAGTAAAAAATAACTAATTACTTACTATAATAATATTACCTTTTACTTTCTTCTATATTATTATCCTTTCTTAAATTCTATTCTATAAAATAAAAACTACTATAGCTTTTTATATATAAGTAAAGGTTAGATATATAATATTCTAGACTTTTATAGTATTATTAATCTATAATATTATAATAGTAAAAAGGGGAATATTAGTAAAAAGGGGGATGTTCTTAAGATTCCACAAGAGTAGAAGCAGAAAAATATTATTCCTTACTATAGGCCATAGCCATAGTTATTTTTTTTCTTTCTCTTCCTCTCTCAGGAAGAAGAACGAGTTCTTCAATAAGTTTTTATAAGTTCTTTAGTTATTCTAATTATTAGTTCTTCTTTAAATTAACTTAGTTATTATCAGTTCTTATAGATTATTTTATATAATAACTTTAGATAGTTCTTCTATTGTTTTGTATACTTGAGTGTCCTCTATTTAATACTCTTATAATCTCTAGTTTTCCCTTATTTAGAAGCCTTCTTTGATTGTAATATAGCCCTATTTCCGTTAATCAACTATTTCTGATATCTATTTCTATTCTTACTAGAAGAACTATATTACTTTTTATAAGAACTATTTTAGACTTAATTTTGATTAACTATTTTTTCTTGTTTCTTGTAGTATTTCGGGCAGGCTGCACTACTCTGTCTTAATATAGTAGTACTATTACTAGTTGCCCTATATACTAATATAATAGCTTTTTCCTAGTTTTAATATTATAGTAGATTAAAACTTTATAATAATATTATTTATTATTTAATATTTTTTTAAAATATTTATAATTTAGTAATATTTATATATAAAAAAATAATTAGTTAATCTTAAAATAGTTTTTTTTATATAATATAAATTTTATTTTATATTATATTTAATATAAAATAATAATATCTAAGTTATTTTAATTAATTTTAAAAAGTTATTAAAATAATCTATATTAATAAGCTACTAATAGAGAAAATATTAAATATTAGATATTTTAAAGTTTTTAAAATTAAATAAATATTTTATAAATATAAATAAAGAAGTTTATATTTAATATTATTTACTAATAAATAGATTATCTAAAATCTTTAAGCTTATAAAATCTATATTTTAATTATTAGCTTTATTAATATATATTTTTTAATATTAAAAATATAAATATTATAAGTTTTCTTATTATTATTTTTTATATACTTTTAATATAAATAAAATAAGAAAAATAAAAGTTTCTTTTTTTTTATTATATCTTTATAATCTTTACTATCTTTATTATTAAAAATCTATATAATATTATTATATAAAGATCTTTAGCTATTAAGAAAGCTTTAAAGTAATCTTAAAATTTAGATAAGCTTTATTAAATAAAAATATTTTAATTAAAATATATAAGCTTTAATATTAGAAAAGTAAATTACTATAGCTACTAAAAGTATTTATAAGAGGAGAGTAAAAGAGAAAGTATAAAAAGTTAAAAGAAACTTATTTCTAAATTTATATATTTTTAAAATCTTTTAATTATATAATATAAGATTATTTATAATATTATTTTAATTTCTACTATTTTTTATTAAATATTTTTAAAAAGGTCTTATATTAATTTAAAAAATAGTAGAATAATATATATAATATATAATATTAATAAAATAAAAACTTTTATTTAAATTATATTTATAGAAATATTATAATATTAAAACTAAATATATTAATATATAATTTATAAGTAAAATTTAAAAAAAAGAATTTTATGAAAAGATAAGCTTAATAAAAAAGAAAATAATAATAATTAAATAATAATATATAAAAATAAATAATAGAAAAGTTAAATAATAAAGAAAAATATAAAAGTTAAATATATTTTAAAGAAATTAAAATATTATATAACTTTATTAATTATAACTTTTAATATTTTATAAAAAAATTAAAAATTATTAACTTTAAGTAAATATATAAAATTTTTCTATTATATTATTTAAGTTTTATAAAGCTTAGTCTACTTTATATAAGATCTATTATATATAACTAACTAATTCTTACTAAGTAAAGTTAATTAAATCTAAGATTATATATATCTTTTATATTTCTTTTAATTTTATTTTCTTCTAATAATATATAATCTTTTCTTTTATAAAAAAGATTTATAAACTTAATTAAATATAGAAATTAGATTTTAAAATTATAAAATATAATTTATTTTATTTTTATAAAAGTAATTATTTTAATATAAAAAATAATAAGATTTTTAACTATAATTTATTAATAGCTCTTTAAAAATTAATATTCTTAATTATATAATATTTACTATATAATCTACTTTTATAATTTATAATTTTTAAATAGAAAATAAATAAATAAATAGATTTTTAATTAAATAATCTTCTATATTTTATAAAATTTAATAAATTTTAATTTAAAATTATTTATTAGTTAATTACTTATATATAAACTCTATATATCTTCTTATTTTTTATATATATTTTATAATTTATTATATTTAACTAGCTTTTACCTTTTATTATTTATATATAATTATATAATCTTTTTATATTATTTTTTAATCTAATTTTTTTAAGATATAAGATTTCTAGTTTAAATATAAATAAAAGGATTTTTAAGTTAATAATTATAGTAAAAAATATTATATAAAATATTATAATTAATAATATCTTATATTTATTATATAATAAGTAGATATCTTTTATTATTTTTTTCTAAGTAAATTAAGAAGATTACTAATAAAAAAAGATAATTAAAAATAAAAAGGTTTTTAAATTAAAGAATTATATTATAATTACTAATATATCTATAGTTAATAAATAAGGAATTTTATATTTCTATAAATAATATAAAATATTAAAAAATAATTTATTTTAAAAAGTAAATTTTAAAGTTATAAAATATATTATATATTACTTTATAATAAAGTTCTCTTAATTAAAAATAGAGTAATAGTAATTATAAGATTTTCAAATATATTTTATTAATAACTTCTTTTTTAAAAACTAATTTTATTTCCTTAATATTAATATTTTAGATTATATAATCTTATTATCATAATTATATAGTTTTTTTTAATAATTTATAACCTTTAAATAAAAATATATATAAAGATTTCTAAGATTATATACTATAAAATAATATTTTATATTTTTTTTATTTAATAATAGTTTAAATAATTAATCTTTCTAGTTAATTAGCTAAATAATATATTAATAAATCTTTCTAATTTCTAATTATTAATTTTAATACTTTTTATAAAAAATTTACTTAAATAATCTTTATTTATCTACTTTACTATTATTAATAAAAACTAAATCTAAACTTAAAAAAATATAAACTTAATATATCTTTTTATTTCTTATATATTTCTTATATATTTCTTAAATTAATATAATTAACTAGCTTTTACTTTATTATTTATAAATAATTATATAATCCTTTTATTTTAAATATTTTAATTTAATTTTATTAATTAATTAAATACTAGATAAATTAATTTTTAAAATATATTAAAAGATATTATATATTATTTTATAATTAATAATATCTTATAATTATTATATAAAAAGCTTAGATTATAATTTTAACTTTTTATTTTTTAATTTCTTCCTAATTTAAAAAAAACTATTAATAAAAAAATAAAGATAATAAAATTTTATTAAAATATAATTACTTTAATAAAAGAAAATATAAAATAAATTAAATAGCTTTAATATAATAAATATTTATAAATTAACTTATTATTATTAAATAAAAGTAACTTTATATTATTTAATTATAAAATAATATAAAATATTATATTATATTAACTAATTAATAATAAATACTTTTTAATATAATTATTAATATTCTAATTTATAATATATAATAATAATTAATAAATTAATTTAAAATAAAAAATAATAATATTATTTACTTTTTATATAAATTATTAAAATATTTTATTTTTTTAAAATAGATAAATTTAAATTTAAAATAAATAGTAATTAAGTAATTAATTATAAATATTATTAAAATAAATTAAAATAAAGTCTAATAATATAAGGTAGAAAAAAAAGAAGTAAGAAGGTAAGAGAGTATCTTTAATATAAATAAGATTCTATTAATAAATCTATTTTCTTAAATAAGGGAAGTATTATAAAAAAAGAGAAAATAGTAATAAAGTTAAATAATAGTAATAATTAGTGAAGTGTTAAATCTGGATAGTAAAAATTTTGAGATTGTTCTGGATAGTATGGATCCTGGGTGCATCCGGTCAGTGTTGATTTCTTTCTCTACATTCTGCACAGTCCTTGACAGGATATGAGGAAACGGATTTAAGAGATTTTTTTCCCCCTACTTTTCCCCTGCCATTGTTCCTTTTATCTCCTTCCCTGTCTTTCCCTTCCTTCGAGGCCGTTACGAGCGGGATCATTACGGCCGAGTCGGGCCAGGCGGTATTTGTGTTTTAGTTGACGGACATATCGGTCTTACATAAAGAGATCCCCTAATCGATACTTAAGAGACCGAAGTCCCTTCCATTGAGTTCCAAATATTTATCTAATACATCTTCGGATCGTTATACATACGAAACTATTTGATTTCGAACACTCAGTTCCTCTCTCTCAGATTTGTCAAATACATTCCTGTATTGTGACCCATGGCACCTCTCAGGATTCTCATCAGCGGTGCTGGTATCGCCGGTAACGCCCTCGCGTTCTGGCTCTCCAAGCTCGGTCACGAAGTCACCGTCGTCGAAAGGTTCCCGCATCTCCGGACCACCGGCCTCCAGCTTGATCTTCGGGGCCATGGCATCCAGGTCTTGAAGCGAATGGGTCTCGAGCAAGCCTTCCGTGCCAAACTCGCCCCGGAACAGGGAATTCAAATAGTCAGTGGCTCTGGCAAGAGGTGGGCCTACTTCCCTGTTAAGAAGCCGGGCAAAGGGCTGCAGGGGTTCACCACGGAGTACGAGATTCTAAGGGGCGACTTATGTCGACTCCTGTACGATGCGGCCAAAGATCGGACCAACTTTGTCTTCGGGACTTCGATTGATAGCTTCGAAGAAAAGGGCGATACCGTCGAAGCTCGATTCGCGGATGGGAAGACCGATAGCTTTGATCTCGTCGTTGGAGCCGATGGCGTGGGATCTCGAACCCGGAAGCTGATGATTGGAACTGAATCAAAGGATCCGTTTTATCCCGTGGAGAACATGTACATTGCATATTTCACAATGCCTCGAAAGATCCGAGAGGGAGAGCAATACATTGCTTCGGCATACACCGCCACTGAGGGACGGGCTATCATGACTCGAAGACTCAACGCCGACGAATTGCAAGTCTATCTCAACTGCAAGTCGGATTCGGAAAGGCTGAGAAACGCCCGTCGGGGAGACGTGGAGGAGGAAAAAGTTGCCATGGCTGAGGTGTTCAAGGGCGCGGGGTGGATAACGGACGACATCCTGAAGTCACTAAGGGACGTTGGCGATTTTTACTGTGAACGCCTCGGCCTCATCAAAATGAAGCCTTGGTACAAACGTCGGGTGACGCTTGTGGGGGACGCAGCCCATTGCCCAGCGGCACTCACGGGAATGGGCACCACTTCTGCGTTTGTGGGTGCGTACATTTTAGCGGGAGAGATTGGAAGGCATTGCGGACGAGTGAGAGGCGCCAAGGAAGGAAATACCAAAGATTGCCTCCCTTTGGCGCTCAAGGCTTACGACGACAAGTTTCGACCGTTCATGAACCAGGTGCAGAAGGGGGTGGGCGAGAACACGGACTCCTGGCCATCGACTCCACTCGGGATCACCATCATGAACTGTATCTTGGGAGCAGCTTCACTGTTGAGGATCAATATTCTAGGCAGGTTCGTTCTCAAAGAAGATGTGAAGGGCTGGGACCTCCCCGAATACGATGAGTTGCTGCGGGATTAGGCGCCGAACGGTAGCGTTGTCTGAAACAGATTTTTCATTGATAATTCTCCACTCCCGTAACCAGCGATAGAAAACTAGAACGTTGACTTAATAGATTACAACATGCAGGAGCGGTGTTCAAAAATCTCGCACCGATGTATATCGCCTCATTTTGTTATCCATTCACTCCCGTAGCAAAGCCACAGAGACCGCACTCATGGCCCTCGCCATGGTGTTCTCGATGTGGTAGAAACAAGAATCCACAAGCCAGAATAAACCAATGGGATCCCGGTTTCCGAAGCTGGACTTGGCGTTCACTCGAGGAAACTGGCCAAGCCTGGGAACATCGACATCCTCGATATCGAGGAATGTTAGGAGCTTCTCCCACCGGGCGTCTCCCCGAGTTGCGTTTTTCCCGACCTCCTTCGGTTCGTCAATGAAGAAGGTCAAGAGCCTATCCTCTTCACCCCTTGCCGAGAAAAATTCAAGGGCATCTTCGGTGTGCCGCTTGTAGGTTTCCAAATACGCATCGGGGCAGTCGTCTGCTCGTAAACATCCGTAAATTTCCGCATGGCCTTCCCAGGCTCTTCTCCTCGTGTGAGCTTGTATGCTCCTGAGCCAATCGTGCTCGTTCTTCCTCAAGCTTAAGATGAACCTGGCTGATGGGAATTCGTCTGCTAATTCGCGATAGGCGATACACCAAGGAATATCCTCGAAAGCGTCGAATTTGTCGACGTGACGCTTCAATGCCTCGACATGGCCATGTATGTAGGCGTGATAGAGCCAGCGTGAGCGAATGTCCTCCCACCCAGATCTTCGATATCCGAGTCCAGCTAGCGCGTCCCCAATACTTGTTGTTCCGGTTTTGCTGAGGCCGATGACGAAGACCTTTGGTCCAATGCTGGGAGACTGGCTGCCGCTGAGTGAGGTAATAGGTGCCCAGGACAAGTAACCCAATGCAATTGCGAGCAGCAGGAAAACGAGAGAAGCCATTCGGAGCAGCGAGGAACTCAGCCCTATGGACGGGATCATATCCCCGCGAGTGGTCATGATGCCAGCGACTCAATCGGTTCAAGGAATACGATGAAGAGGGTACCAATTGTGATGCGAGGGGTGAGTGATTGACTAGTTGGAGACAGAGATTCCCCCCGAACATTTCGAGAGCGGCACTTCGGCACTTTTTGTTCATACTACCAGTTTGCTTTCGTTGAGTGAAATCTTGGCTCTATACATGAAATCTAACAGGGGTCGTTGACGCCGAGACCCACGAGGGTGACAGGTCTCGTTTGATAGGTTCGCGTTGCCGGCGCCAAAGAGCTGGGGCCGGCGCCGTGCCGTCCTCCGAACTAAACATGGTGAAATGGCGTCACTAGATTGGTGGTCCATTGCCCCGGGTTTTGTTTATTTCATTTTCTAATCACCCGCAATCTGTTGGCGTGGAATCTCTTGATAGGTGTGCCATTCGAGCAAAACATCCATCCATCTAGTGTTATAAGACGGCGTGTTTAATGCCAAGCCACGCCCAGACCAGCACCAAGTATCTCACTCGCTATCGACTTTACGGTGCGATCCGGAAAGGATTTTAAGATCCTATGTACTCGACCGGACCTCCACATTGGTTTCGGTTCGTGAACGACAACCTTAAAGTCTTTCCCTTCCCTCTCATCACCTACTAACTATTGCGGGAATACCCTGTTAGTACGATAACGGAACGCGGAGCAACATCCGAACTTGAGGTGGGACTCTGGCTAGACCCTAATTCTCCGAAATGACGGATGGTCGGTAACTAACATGCCAATATGGGGATCAAGTCATCCATTGTAATGTCTTAGTCAAAAGTCTACGATGCAGGCATACGGAGTTCGAGTCTCTTGGCGCCTCTACCGGCCCGAACCGTTAACCTTTAAGCGTTGTTTCGGTGAACTGGACATTACATCGCCTCTCGCGACTCCATACCTCCTGCCCGAACGCGTATCGTGAGTGCAGAGTCTACAAGTACTACTGTAAGTGGGCAGTACACTATACTATATCGCGTTGGAAAAATTAGAACCGGCCCTTCTGCCCCCGCTTCTAACTAGCCGGCCTGGAGAGGGGAGATCTTAACGTGGGGGGGCTGTTGACGATGGAGAAGGCATATTAAGAGCCAAAATCGTTGTGTATCGGAGGATGGGATGACCGCAGCAGTTCAAGCCCTAAACCTGACGACAGCCAAATTTCCACGGAGCACGGAGCTATGTTGAGCATTTTTATCAGATTCCTTTAACTGGACTAGTGCCAACGATGGACCTGAGACTAGAGGACAGATTTGCTCTGGGGCACTATCCTGACCGCCGATGAGTCAACGTCCCGTGTTCGGGGAGAACGTTGAATGCGTGCGATCAGGGTGTTTCCGCGGCGTGTGCCTCCTTGGCATTAGGTTCTCATAATATTTTCCAAGTCTATACTTCGTATTGTGCAAGTATTTGCAATTTGTCCATGGCTTCCTTCCTCCTCGGCTTCGTTGTTGGTGTTGATTTGATTTCTTGTTGAGGCAGGATGGCGGGATGTAAGACCTAGAGGCGGTGATAATTGATGCTACGTCCTATCTAGGGCAAGGGCATGGTGGGAACCTAAAATTCTGCAGAGAGCATGACCAAGCTCTGGCCGATCTAGTGAGCTTCGTGCAGTTAGCGTGAGGTAATCCTGGGATAAGCCATTGTTGCGGTTGTATCAATCATCAATCTCGTCAGCGATTAATCAAGCTGTTACTTATTCTCTCGCCTTCAGTTATATTCGATGCATCACAATCTATTATTTATGTCTGTCTGTGTAATGTGCGTAATGCGTCAGCTCGCAGCTGGGAGATGCACCTCTCTTCCATAATCATTTCCAATTATTCCAATTACCAACTTCAGCTCGTGTTAATGGTGACAAGCTTTCATGGTTCGGTAGTTAGGTGCAGCTCTGACGCACATGGCCTTTGTCCTGAGACATTATCACTTCTGCTTTCACATAGCTTAGATAGCATTCCAGTGCGCAGCTCGGACCTGCCCCTGGGTATCCGGAACCTGTGGGCACCTGGAGTGCGTCTAAAACACGCTGGGCGTGGGTGATAGGTCGGAAACGGCAGCCCAAAAGCTTAGCTCGCAAATTTATCAGACATTATCCAATCATTACTGAATTCATCCTGGTTAGCCACCTTCGTGGTAGAGAGGAGTGGAGAGCACGAATGGATTCACTTCATTTCCGTCAACACTCTAGCTCTTGTGTCTATTCCTGATTCTTCATGATCATTGGTAATAGCTGATGCAACGGGCCAAAGTTAGGGAAAGCTCCCCCCGCGCAAATCCGCGCCAGCTCACCGATAAGCCCACTGCCACCGTGACTGCAAGGGGGCCAATTTGGCTTTTTGTGTGGGCCGCATCGTCGAAATATTGGGAACCGATGGAGCCGAAGTCGCAAGCTACCGCAAGGAGGGTATAAAGCTCCTCGTCCACCTCTTCCCCTCCCCCCTTCTCTTTCCACATAGCTCGAAGCACTCGGAAACCCTAACCGCTACCATTCTCTGTGTTTCCCTTCAAACTCCGCCCACTCTCCAGAACTCCCCCATACAGACTCCTCTCGACAAACCTCATTCATCATGATCCCCATTCCCAAGGCTGACAGGCTCCACGACCTCTTCGACCTCAAGGGTCGTGTGGTCGTCATCACTGGAGCTTCTGGCCCTAAGGGCATGGGTATCGAGGCCGCCCGCGGATGCGCCGAGTACGGCGCCGACGTCGCCATCACCTACTCTTCCCGTAAGGAGGGTGCCGAGAAGAACGTCGAGGAGCTCCAGAAGGAGTACGGTGTTAAGGCCAAGGCCTACAAGCTCGATGTCTCCGATTTCGACCACGTCCAGCAGCTCGTCAACGACGTCATTCGTGACTTTGGCAAGATTGATGCCTTCATTGCCAAGTAGGCCCCTCCCCCTCCCCCTCCCCCTATTTCTCCATGTTTCTTTTTTTTTTTTCCCGTTTCTACCCCTCCTTCCCTCTTTGCTTTTCTTTTTTTTTTTTTTTTTTTTTTTTTTTTTTCTGTTTCTCTATTTTCCAAACACTAACCAATTCGACAGCGCTGGTGCGACCGCCAAGGGTGGTCTCCTTGACTGCCCCAAGGAGGACTGGGAGAAGGTCATCCACATCGACCTGACTGGTACCGCCTACTGCGCCAAGGCCGTCGGTGCTCACTTCAAGGAGCGCGGCACCGGCTCCTTCGTCATCACCGCCTCCATGTCCGGCCGCATTGTCAACTACCCCCAGGAGCAGGCCTCCTACAACGTCGCCAAGGCCGGCTGCGTCCATCTTGCCAAGTCTCTCGCCAACGAGTGGCGAGACTTCGCCAGGGTCAACTCCATCTCGCCCGGCTACATCGACACTGGTCTGTCCGACTTCATCGATGAGAAGACTCAGAAGCTCTGGAGGGACATGACCCCCATGGGCCGCAACGGTAACGCCAAGGAGCTCAAAGGTGCCTACGTCTACCTCGTCAGCGATGCTAGCAGCTACACCACTGGTGCCGACATTAGCATTGACGGTGGCTACACCGTCCGGTAAATTGCTGGAATGCGCAGAGGATCTGTGTGGGGAGTCTGGGCCCTGTTCGTCTAGCTTGTTTCGCATGTTGACATGGGCTTCTTTCTTGCCATCCGGATATCATCGAGACGGGCTAGCTAAGGGCTATTCTCAGCGGGATGCTTGGCGACAGAGACTGGATACATTTCTTACTTAGGAAAAAGGAGCTTATGAAAATAATCTATATTAATCATGACCATGGGCGTAGGCCTTCCCGAACCAAATGTGAACATTGGTGAATGAATTATAGGGTTCGCATCCCTGTCTAGAGTTTAGACTTGTAGACAGTCTAGCTGTAAGAATGCTTTGCATAGGTCTGGGCTTCGATTATGACGTAACGTGGCGGAAGAGAGCTTGGAGCTCCATTGAGCTTCATCAATCCGACAGAGGCGTTGCTATATCGGGCCTAGCCAGGGGCACACGGACGTCTCTTCCATGTTCTTGCAGTTTTCAGTTACAAATTTCCTCGAATATATCAAACAGTTGCTGCAATGTATCTATTGGACTCGTGTTCTATGTGTTCTCTTGGATGAAGCGGCTATCTGGACTTGCCACACCTGGCCCGGAAAAATCTCTAGCTACTTGTACAAACCGCCACTTCCTCAGAATCACAATGGCGCTTGTGATAATAGTAGTCGTCGGGCGAGGAGAAAAGAAGGAAAGAGAGAAAGAATATTATCCTCAAGAATGGGATTCTTATAGGCTTGGATGTACCGTATGCGAGTATTCTCTAAAGCAGGATATTGGGCTCTCTGAGATACATACATTAGCGAAACCACTCCCTTGAGAGAATGTCTGGGGACTCCACTGAACATCACAATCTCTTGTTCCCATAAACCGTTGCATCCCGGTCCTCGCTCGTCACTGGTACTTTACTCGATTGAATTTGGTTGCAGATCATAGAGAGCACATATCATTTTATGGGTATTCCCTTGCATGGACTCGGTAGAATATTGAGGAAGTGCCTCAAGCCTCTCGACCTGCAGCAGCGCCACGGTGCTCACTTAAAGTACATGACTCGCCCATCATCCACCCTAGATCAATATTGCTAAAAATAGGCCGGCATGAGTGGGACGATCAGTCCAGGGTGTGTCCCTCAAGGGTGTCTCTGTTGTAATGGTGTTGGGACAATGGGTTCCTGGCCCATTGATGTAACAATATTATTCCGTCAAGGCACATTTGAGTTGCATATATCCAACGCCACATCCTTGGTTTTTTTTTTTTTTTTGCGCTTTATACGACCTGACTACAGTGTGTAGATGTTAGTTGTCCACGGTTGAGGGATGGCAGGAAGTGCAGTCAATGGACTAGTTTTCCCGCCTGTCTCCGAGAAAATGTAGTTAGATGTAAATGCCACGTCCTAACAGTCAGATTCCCAACAACAATTGCCATCTCCATTGCTTGCATTTTCCTGCCTGCGTCCTGTCATACGACCTGGTCGGTCTGTCTCACAGCCGTATTATTAAACCACTTGCAGGGGACCTCATATCGAGCATGCGGGTTTCATTGCATGTCCTCGGCGGCTCACCGACAGGGAAGCTAGTGACGGGGAATACTCCCTCCGTCTTGGCTTTCGTTCGTTCTGTAGCAGGCCTTGTCAGGCAACTGACTCGGTCTTTGTCGACGCAGCCATGCAGATCTTTGTTTTCCATAAGCAAGGGGGAGACTCTGGAGCTCGAGCAAATTCCCAATATATAAGGGACACATCCTCTCTTGAAGGAATCGCCCCAAGCTTCGATCCAACCAGATAAAAGGAGAAGAAACCTAAGAACATTGTGTCAACCTCGGCGGTCAACAAACCCGAACCTCTCCAAGTTATACAAGCATCTCGATCGTTCTATTCAAAATGATCTTCTCCGGCGGCGCCATCTCCACCATCCTCGTCCTCGCGGCAACGGTGACAGCAATCCCGACATCCCTACTCCCTGTTGATGGAAGGGAATGCTGTTGCTGTAATCCTTCGATCCCCGCCATCGTATGCAGCTCCGCCACGAGCGATATATGTATATGCCCGGCTGTTGCCTGCCCGCCCACCGCGCCGAAGATGAAGAAGTGCTGCTGCTGCGACGAGTGCTCCATCATCCCGTACGACAAAAATTGCTACTGTCCGGCTGTCGTTTGCCCTGTGACGGCCGTATCCCCTTAGGATATGTCAAGGCAGATTTCCGATGAGTTGGGGGAGACGGTGGATGTGCAGAGTATGTGGCTTTTGAGTGGTTTCTAAGGGACATGGGAAGAGGAAAACGATAACGGGGATACATACTTCGCATGTATACCTTCTGATACGCGGGCGGTCATCTTATGTGGTTGAGTAAATGTAATGGCAATTCAATCCTTTTTGTTATTTTCCACGTCAATCGAACTCCGTGATTAATATGAACAGAGAGAACAATAATTGGCACGTTGAAACCTCAACCCCGACCTCGGCTTCGCGAGTCCGAAATCCGCGGGTAGTTTGTGAAGTATCTATTTGCTGAACCAGGCATAACAATTGCCAACTCACTGGGGTGAGCAGAAGTCCTAGGGATGAATGCTTCCTGGTTGGATGTTGGGACAGCGGAACGACTTCTGGGTTTGATTATGGACGGATTTGATCCAGTACTCAGGGAGGTAATTCTCTTTAGAAGTTGGATGCGAAGGTAGGTCGCATTTGACACGGCTTGCGAACCGAGCAGTCTTCGGCGAGTCCGAGAGAGACTAAAAATCACTCTTGGCCGGACAGCGTCTTCATTGTGGCTTCATGGAAGGTTGTCGCATTCTCCTAAGTTCCGTTCCCCAGATTTTAGGTCGGCACCTGCAATTTTGACGGTTGACAAATTGGTGTGACCTGGCAGCAGCGAGCTTTAGGTGAGGACGTATCCGTATCTAGACGGAGAAACTGGTGGAATCGGTGTTAGCTAGTCCGTCCATACTCTAACACCCTGGGAAGCAGCGTGACTTGCAGCATTGGAGCAATCTCATTCTCAAATCCCTGTCAAAGTGAGTGCTAAAGCAAAATTTGATTCTTCAGAGTGAAATTCAAGGAGACGTCAGGATCAGGAGCGTTACATATCATAGGATGAAATTTGATTTTCTCATCCTCACTCATGTCTGCGGAATGGCGGTGCACACGGGCTGATCCTTCATCAACCCTACGCTGCGACCCTCCTAAGTTAGCGCCTACCACTCTCTGTGGGTCTGGAAAGAAGGTTGGCGAATTACCATGCTCATGGGGCTTTTGCGGAGTGAATGATTACCCGGAGTGTTGGAACGGGAAGCAGGGGTATCGACAGCTAGAAATTAAGGCTTGGCACCCTGAGTTTGATGGATGGATGGGTTTGGCGATAATATCCATCTGGCCCCGGTGAAGTTCCTCTCTCTTCCTTTTACCAACTATGCGTCTCTCTCAGCTCTTCACTCTGGGTCTTGCCGCCACGGCACTTGCCCACCCAGTGGCCGATGTCGAGGCCGATGTCTCCAGCCAGTCCACACCCTTGAGAAGCGAGCGAGTTACTTCTATTCTTGCCAAGTTGTCGCCAGCGCGCTGAAATACAGGACCTGCCCGAGCACCAGCTGTGCGGCCGTCGGTCAATACCCAAACGGCAAGATTCTCAAGACCACTAAGACCAGCCTGGATCATATACCGTACGTGTAGCCCTTGATAGAGAGAATGATCCCTTTCCCTTGTTGACTCGATATGGTTCTAATATATTCACAGGACCTGGATAAAACTTGCGAACGGCTACTACGTTTTGGCGATGTATTGTCTCCCTGTCTAAACAAGGGGCGGAGAAGGATACGGCGATGCGGTTTCGGAAGTCGATTCTCTTTTATACATAGGATTACACGTTTGGTATGTACTGGAGACCCTTCAATGCAAAGAAGCACACATCTCCCGCCGTAATACTCCTTGTGTAGATGCATCGCGGATTCGTGTGTAAAAGAGTTTCGACGCTGCTTAGATCACAAATACTACACGAAATCCACAGAGCTCGGACTGGCGCCTCCCGACTCCCGACTCCGATCCCTGGCTGCGCAAGTCCCTGATTTTATTACATCCGGCCCTAAAGTGGTTTGTCCTCGAGGTTCTCGAAAGTTGTTGGGCGTAACTGACGGACAGCATTTCGTATTTGAATACATAGAACTATATTCTCCTTCCATTGCAGAGACAAGTTTCTTTGTTTATAATAACTAAGAGTTCGCCAAAATCGACATTAATGGCTGTCAAATCAATGATAAACTCTCAACGACTGTGAGTCCGATGTTAGACTTGGAAGGTGATGAGTCTAGCGTGCCTCAAAGAGGAAGCTGCAGAGCTTATATAATAGCATCTACACAACGGGTATTGCGGGTAGATCGGACCTTAAAACCCCTCTTGAGAGATGGAGTGACTCCATGGATATCTCCCTTTCTCCCAAGGTGTCCGAAATCAAAGAAAACTAGACGCTGCTAGACCAGCGTCGTTTCAAACATCAAATCTTGTCTTCCGTCTGACTCACCGATGAGTGACCTCTTTGACCTTGACGTTCAAAAGGCTCGGCTCTCCCGCCGTAGCCAAGCCACGCATCCAGACGAGCCAACACTTCCGCCTCTCACCACCCTCCGCGCCGCAGAATCTACGCTGCCAGACCCAAACTCTGCGGGCTATTTGTCCGGCGGGTCGCAAGAAGATACCGTCAAGCACATCGTGCGCGATATCATACCCGCCCTAAACGGTCAAGGCCTCTCGCCTCACTACTACGGATTTGTGACCGGTGGGGTCTTGCCCATCGCCGAATGGGCCGATAATGTTGTTTCTCGCATGGACCAGAACGTGCAGGTGCATCTACCGGACCAGACCATCGCGACGGCCCTAGAAGATGCGACGTTGAAGATGATCATTTCACTCTTGAGACTCGGAGATGCGGAGGCATGGAAGGGAAGAACGTTCACGACAGGTGCGACTGCGAGTAACGTGCTGGGATTAGCGTGCGGGAGGGAAGCACTTCTCGCGAAGAGACTGGGATCAGGGGAAAGTACCGGCGAATTGGGGCTACTGGGCGCATGCTTAAAAGCGGGCGTGACGGAGGTGCAGGTTCTAACTAGCGGCGGGCATAGTTCTCTGAGCAAAGCCGCCAGTATAGTCGGGCTCGGAAGACGCTCGGTGAAGGAGCTGCGGGCGGGTGAAGACGTGCCATGGCGACTCGATCTCGTGGCCTTTGAGCGGGAGCTGCAGAAGACGGGTACGCTGAGTATCATTTCAATAAGCGCTGGGGAAGTGAACACTGGCCGATACGGAGTGAATGGAGTTGAGGAGATGAGAAGAGTGAGAGAATTGGCGGACAAGTATGGAGCCTGGATCCATGTCGATGGCGGTATGTTTTTCTTGCATTTAGGCTGGATTTCCCAAAGTACTAACAAACATGATAGCTTTCGGTATATTTGCTCGTGCTCTAGAGGCCAAGCCAGAGTATAAAGTTGTCAGGGAATACGCAGAGGGCCTCGAACTTGCTGATAGTATCACGGTAGATGGACACAAGTTACTCAACGTAGTAAGTTCGCTTGACGCCCTGGGAAACAAACCAGCGACTGACTCAAGCGTTAGCCATACGATTGTGGTATGTTCTTCACCAAATCACCCGAAGTCTTGCAATCCGCCTTTGTCAACCCGAACGCCGCCTATCTCGCGTCTGGGTCCCAAGCGAGCATCCCTTCGCCGTTGAACATTGGTATCGAAAATTCGCGACGGTTCCGCGCCCTGCCTGCTTATGCTGTGCTTTTGAGTGAGGGTCGATCGGGAATTTCGAGCCTCTTATCAAACATGACGGACCTCTGCCGACGGGTCGCTGGATTCATTCAGCAATCAGAGCATTATGAACTATTGCCCGACGAACAGGCTCCCCTTGATGAGATATTCATGATTGTCCTGTTCCGAGCAAAGAATAAGGAATTGAACGGTGTTCTCGTTCAAAAGATCAATGATACAAGAAAAATATACGTAAGTGAGACGAAGTGGAAGGGCGAGAAGGCGGTGCGGATAGCGGTGTCGAATTGGATGGTGAATGTGTCCAGAGACTTCGATGTGATCTCATCGACCTTGAATGCGGTTGCAGATGGGAATGGAGACGATTGATATTGTGAGACGAGATTCATTAGGAAAGCCCGGTATTAGCCTATCCCCAACTGTGGCTCCAAGCCGGAGCGAATTTGGCCTGTGCCTAGATGCACTACGATATCAAGTGTATACCATAATTAAACCCCAAAGACTCATGTCTAGCCACCGCGGCTGGGGTTGTATTTGTGTTTACTAAAGCAGAGAAATCTCCCTAAGCCTCAGACCTAATAAACCCTGTTGCTGAAAAAGACACCATGAGCCTTGGGTTTGACGAGATTACTTTGTACTTTTGTTGGTGTTGTGCCAACAGCAAATCTGAAGATAAAGACGATGTGGTCGTCTTGGTGTTCGCAGTTTCTCGATTCTTCCCCCTGTGAGCTGCTGCGCGAGCTGTCCCCTGACATCCGGATACTCCCTCACCCACTCAACTTAAGAGCGTTCGAACTTATCTCGTGGCACCCTTCGAAACTAAACTGAGTAAACATTTATTCATTTTACAATAATTTCATGGTCTGCTCAGGACACAAGAACCCAAGTTCCATCCTCACACTTTCCGGCAGAAGCAAGAGAACTTAATAGGGACGTCAGTTATTTTCTCCAGAGTTTCGATCTTAGCGCGGACCACCTCTCCTTCCTCAGTCCGACCCAGCCTCTGCAGACATTCATGGTAGCCTTTCAGGCTCCAAATATTGTCTGGGTGCTGGCAGGGACGTGGAAGGGAATTATTTAGTCCTAGGTCGGCCTCGTAAACGGCTAGGGACTCTTCAACGTGTCCCTGTTCAAGCAACAGCGCCCCGAGCGCGTGACGCGCCGGCTGCATCCATCCCCAGGGCTCGTCGTAAGGGAGCTCGTCGTCTAGCGCCACCGCTTTGCGCAGGTGCTGGAAGGCCTCCTCGTAGAGTTTTTCGCGATACTTCATCTCACCAAGCATCATCTCGCGGGCAACCGCCAGGATGTCGGTGCACGTATTGTTGAAGAGGGTTCGGCTTTCCTGTACGCGTGAAAGCGCGGCATCAAACTCGGTCGCACATGCCTTGGCATCTGGGATGTTATCAAGGACACTATGAGCCACCGCCTTGGCATACCAGATCATGGCTGTCGTGACGCTGAATAAGTTCTGGTCGGTGGGAAGTTCTTGAGCGATGATCTCATCCCAGCGGCCGAATCGGACCAGTACGTGCTGTTTGACGGAGATGAACGACTCCAGCCAGTCTGCCATCGGTGGGGATTCAACCCTCAGAAGTTCCTCTGGCAGGGTTTCTAACATCTCGTTGGCGGTGGTGATTGCGGTTTCGTACCGTCCCGCGAACATGGCACCGTAAATCTTGAAGTGGTAATCATGGCATCGATACAACGAAAAGAAATTGAGCGGACCCCTCTTGGCGAGGAATTTTGAGTCGGCTTCGATTGCGGCCGAGTTCGAATCGATTGCAGAAGCGTAGTCTCCAGTGAGCACATCTATATGGCTGGGCATGTGGTTCAGGTGGCCTGCATCTGGAACAAGATTCCGCAGCGCATTGGCCGCCGGAAGCGCACGTTCGGGGTTCGGTGACATTTCGATGGCGTGAATATACAGGTGCAGGATGCCCGGATGGGCTATTCCCCCGTCAGAATTTATAGCCTTCTCGAGGACATCGATAATCTCCTGCGTATCGGCTCCACTCGCGGCAGTTCCCGTGTTGATATCCCACAGCTGCCAGGGAGTACGGTTCATCATCGCTTCGGCAAAGACGGCGGCAATCTCCAGGTTGTTCGGTGATTGGACGTAGGCCTTCCGCATCGCGGCAGCGAAGTCATCGACCCACTTTCCCATATCGTCGCCGGGCGACTCGGCCTGATACCTGTAAGGTAGCGCCTCTATCAGGAGGCGCTCGTTTTTCAATGCGCCCTCACGAAGTTCCATCGCCTTCTGCGTCGCCTCAAACGCCTCTCGGATCGAACGCGCGGCGTCTTCGGGGTCGAACGCGGCCCAGGGCTTGTTGTAGTTACAGCCCAGCACGTAGGCGATGCCCCAATAAGCCATTGCACAGCGGGGATCGGCCGCAAGTGCGAGCTTGAAACATTCATGGGCTTCCTGATGGTTGAAGGCATAGCAGAGTACGAGGCCACGATTGAACCACACCTGCGCCTCTGGTGAGGAGGTGGTGATTGTGGCCTGGTAGGAGCCGAGGTTAAAGTAGGGCGGGTCCATCTTTTGGCGCGGTTGATTAGTTTTTTGTAGTCTGGCTATGCTTGTCGAAACCGGGATTCGTGCCTGCCTCTCATTGAATGTGAGAACACTGTGAGGTCTTCAGCTGAAAGTCGCATGATCGATGCGGCATCAACTGAATCATCCACGACGAAGGCGAGTGGCATCACGTGATAGCTGCTAACGTCGATCGGGGTGCTCCTTCCCATCTTTGGTATCGTCAACCATCCTGCTTGACTCTAAGTGGGAGACGGAGCGAATCAGAGAGCGAACCCAGCTACTAATCCCGATCCGCCACTGCATCGCTTCCCATCCTCACGTGCCACATTTCAGTCCTTAATGATGCGGACTGAGCAAAATAGTCGGCGGAGAGCAATAGCCAGGGGTGACGATCCATGCAGGATCACTTGAGGCAGGGCAATTCAGTCCATCTGCCAACGGGTGGTTGCTTGGAATCGACGGGCTCCTGTAATCGTAGCGACACGTATCGCTATCTATAACGTTGGACCTGTTGGGTGGAGCGGAACTGTCGAGTCGACTGGAGATTGAGACGCCTTAGGTCTTTTGCATGGTATTATTGCGTTGGTCCTTTTGTCGAGTTGAACCGTGAGCTCCCCTGATCCCCTGAAGGCTCGAAGATGAGGGGCTGGACTTCACTAATGTCTTGGTGCCTACCGCCAGCCACAATACATAAGCCTAGTGTATATGTGGCCTATGGACTTCCCGCTGACCAGTCCCAGTTACTATAACATGCTGCCTATGCTTTATGCACGCTTCTCCTCGTGTCTTCCGCCTACTCTCCCTGACTGTAAAAGTGGCAATGTGAACACGGTGCAGAATGTTATTCAGCGTCCCGTCCCATTTCCCGAGATTGGTACGAAACTGCTTGCGTGCTTGTTCTCCTAATGGTCGGCTGGGTGGACCGGCAAACTGGGAAATCTCACACTCCGCCGCGAAAATAATCACGATCATACAAATTCAGCACCGCTACCAAACATGGTCTCCTAGAAAACCAACCTTATACCAGCTTCTCAGCCTGACAGAATGGCGTCTACTTGCTCATGACGTTTCAGGGCATCGTCAAAGGTAGGGTACCGCCCTCCATCTCCATCCGCAAACGCCTCGTACAAGCCGCCAACATTCCTGGAAATCTCAGGCAACTCCTTCTGCCAGTCGGCCCAGTCCCAATTGACTCGCTCCACCGAGTCCGTTTCAAAGTCGTGAACCTTTATCACGATAGGCTCCGTGAAGGCGTTGGCTTGGATGGCGGTGCCACCCGGCGATACCAGCCGGATCTCACCTTTCTCGCCATTGATGGTCCAGACTAGGGGTTCCTCACCGGGAAACGGTTGGCCACGGCGGAAACGGAAGAGAAGCGTAGATCCGTCCTGGACAGTTTTGGATGGCAGGAACGTTCCGGTGGCAATCACGAGATCAGGAACATCGGATTTGATAGTCTGGACGATTTTCTTTGTCTCCCGGTCTTGAATGGGAACACTGGGCCGCTGAAGTTGTACGACTGATTGTAGGTTGCCCACTTCCCCGATGGCAGTCAGAACGGCGTCGAAAACTTACAAGGCGCTGTTAGCGAAGGAAAAACAAGAACAGCATAGCGGCCCAAAAACTCACCATGTGCAAATCCGATAGTAACAACATTTCCACCGATGCTTCGGTCAGCGAAGTACGAGATGAAAGTCGGCAGAATGCTCCTATCATTGGTTCCTCCAGCAGCTCTAACCTCGGAGCTGAGGACCTTTCCAATCCGCCCCTGCTCGAGCAGCTCCCGGATCTTGAGAACAACTGGCGCTACCCGTCCCTGGGTGCCAATCAATGTACGAACGCCTTTCTCGCGAGCCAAGTCGGCTAAATCCCTGGCGTGGTCCAAATCTTGCGCCAGTGGCCATTCGGAATACACGGCCTTTCCCGCCTCGATACTGGGGCGGACTAGTTGGTGGTGCTTGTCAACACGCACGCTGCAGACGACAAGGTCGACGTCCGGGTCCGCGGCCACTGACTGTGGGTCCCCGTAGGCCTTTGTCCCGGGTGGAAGGTTAAAGTCTTTGATGGCCTTTTGCGCACTCTCGATCGAGGAGTTAACCAGGGCGACAATCTCGTATTTGGCCCGTCCCCGAGGCGACAGTAGGTACGGAAGGTGGGCGCCCTTGGCCCAAGATGTTGCAGCGGAATTAGATAGGCCGAGGAGAGCGACGCGGATGGGAGCCATGTCAAGATGTGATCAAGTGATCAGGTGGGATATGTCGTGGATTGTTGAAACCTCGGGTCTTTGTTTCTTCATGATCAAAAGTATGGAACGTAGGATGGAAGATGGGCTCAACTGAAATCTGCCAATCTCGATTACAAATATTGCCATATTTCCAATCCACGCGTCTGATGCAATATGGCGTCTTCCCAGTCCAATGCGGTTGTCCATAGTCTCAAGCCATCAGCCCGAGCTTATAAATCAGTTTTAGCTCTCAGAATATTCGCACAGTATCTACGATCTTGTCAAAACGTGATAGCCTGTATTAAAACTCGTCCCCAACTAAAGGCGATTCTGTTAATCTAAGAAACAATAACCTCCCTTGCAGTGGCACTGGCAACCAAAGGGCCGCCTGAACTGTTGTCGATTATGTAGATATGGCCCCCAATACTCCTCCTCCTCATAGTCGTCATCGTCACATTCGTATTGATATTTCCTAAGGCGCCGGCGTGCCCACGCTGTCCTCCTCCGTATGCGCCCCACCCCACGGACTCGGCGAAGTGGCTTTTGCGCGAGGAGACGTAGAGACTGGATGACCCATTCCCAAGTCACCTTCGGTCTCCGTGGGTGCGGGGGAACGACATTGCGCTCGTACTCGTCGCCACTCACGTCTTCTGGAATTCCCGTACAGGAGCTCTTGTCGTTGCCAGCCGTCCGCACCCACCGCGCACAGCCGATGCACCCATCCTCGTAAGCCTGCCTCATGAACTTTTGGGCGTTAGGTCCCACAAAGAAGAAGAATTCTGTTCTGTGCATTCCTCGTGTCGACCTCTGCTGCGCCGCTATGTCGGACAGCTCGTCGATCAGCGAGATGCATTTGGCAAAATCCGACGCCGCTTCCGCCTCCATGAGGGTATCCCAGGCAATGGATATTTGACAGCGGCTTCTCATCTGGAGGCACGTATCATAGACGCGTGGATATTGAGCTCTGACGTCTTGCATTATTTCCATGAATTCGTCGCAGAAGGCGATTCCCTCCCTCCATCGTTCCTTTTCGATTGCGAGCTTGATTAGTGCGTCGAGTATGCGCGCAGTAACGTCGCGGACATGGTCGGGATCCAACTGTGCAAAATATCCCTTGGCCAGTAGCCGGGAAAGCTCCTGATTTCTGGCAAGTAGGAAATCCCAGGTTGCGTTTTCCAGCCCCGTCTGCATCTTGATGAGCTTGAACTTGCTGATGGCATAGCGCATCCCCTGGATCGCCTCATCCGAAAGCAAGGTCATCCCTCCATTCAAAGATGGCATGGCATCTAGTTTATCGATCACCTCCATCGACTCAACAATGTCGGCCTTCCATACCTGTGTAAGGCGATCCATGAGTGCTGAATGTTCGAGCGATATCTCCAGAGCGTCTCTAACAGCCTGTAAGGGTAGTACTTCCACCGCATGTGTCGAGAAAACCCCATCGTCACAAAGCGCCTCCAGCCGGTTCAGCAATGTGAGGCCCGCTGCGTAGTTTTGCACGCCGAGAGCGTCGACGAGTTCGTCCATAATCCGCACCTCTTCCCCATAGTGCTCGGTGTTGTCGTAAATCAACTCAACCCACGCGGTGTCCTGGCCAAGAGCGGCGCTGAATCGCAGCCACCAATTCCGAAAGTTACCGTCCGTCGTTCTTTCCTCCGCAGCTGCATGCGCCCATGCGCTGAGAATCAGATCGTCTATGAGTCGCGTCTGCGATAATAATATTCGCGGAACACTCGTGCTAAGCGTTCCCCCAACGCGACCTGGGAAGAGAGATGTTTCGTACAGGTAGACTAAGTGGCGCATGAAAATGCGCCGTCTGCAGCGTTCCGCAGCGGCCACAGTAGACTCTGGAGCAGAAGCCTGGCGGAGAATGGTACTCATTAATTCCATGTGGCTAAGAGCCTTCTGGAATTGGTTTGAAGCCAGTGCGTCTTGTGTCATGTTCATATGGCTTGCGCAAGTATCCTCCCAATTCCCAGCTTCATGATCTTGTTCGAGCATCCCTAGGAGTAGCGCTTGATTTTGGTCGGTCTCCGACGTTTCTTTTGGTGGCGGGATAATTTCTCGGCTGAAAAATACTGATTGTTGAAACACGGCGAGGTTTACAGCCTCCAGGTCGAGCGTTGAATTATCCGTGTATTCCGCGAAAACCTCGTTGAGCTGATCCTCAAATGTCTCGTGCTTCGCTTTTGCATCAACCTCGTGATTGAGGTCAAACAAGCGCTCAAGGTGCTCAGAAAGCGTGAATATCGCAGCGAAGCGGTGGAGAAGCAAGTCGCCATCTTCAGAAACTTCATCTGGACTTGTATCCTTTCTTGATTTGAGAATACTATCTATTCCCAACGGCCCCTTGATTGCCTTCAACTGCTGCCAGGCTGCATGACTCTCCTCAAACCTTTTGAGTAAAGTGAGTGAGATGAACTCGGCGAGCTCAAAGTGGCCACGGCAGAGTAATAAAGCCTTCTCGTCGAGGCCGCCCACGCTCAGCGAGGTGAGGAGGGAGGCCCCCCGAGTTGCCAGTTCTAAAGTCTGTTCCCACCACTTCGCATCGGTGCTACTATCGCCGCTACCTCGGAAGGCGAGTGAAAGAAGGCTAACGCTCAGACATCTCAAGTATCCTTCTTTGTCTGCAAGCTGCGGTAGCTTGTACGGCATGAGTTTCAAGAGATCGAGATATTTCTGCCGTATCACGGCCTGCAGTTTCCTTGGCAGATGCGGATCGTCTAGGTCGGCGACCGCGGCAAAAAGCGCCAAGGGCCAATCGTCTGCCTTGACTTCGAATAGGCAAAAGTCTAGCGCGGTGAGTACGTTAAGACCGTTGATTCGAGAGTCGGCATGACTTTCCAGCATGCAGAGACTAAATACCTCTAACAAAGAGGAGAACGTTGTTTTCATCAACACGCGGTTAGAGAGGGATATAAAACTTGATAGATACGCTCGGCCGATTATAGTGAATAAGGGATGGACCTCCAGCACGTTGTCGTCGACGCCGGGTTGAACATAGCCTCTGTCGAGAACAAAAGTGCGAAAGCAATCATTCCAAACCTGTGCCGAATCGCTCTTTCCATGACTAAAGTCCTTCTTAAGATCTTCAGTGGCGATAGAACGGAACATGAATGGAAGGGATGCCATGCCGATAGCTTCTTGCCAGTAGTTGGCGAGGAGACAGAGCATAAAGAAGTGACTTGGACTAAATGTCATGGAGAGGTTGCGAATTTCATTGAACACTGTTGTATGCCTGATATCACCCCAGTCCACATCATCCACAGAGCTGAATAAACCCCTGTGCAAGGAGATAAAGAACTGGCGCCACGAGAGTCCCAGCGACTGTTGTAGTGGAACGACTGAGAGGATTGCTGAGGGGTTACCCTGCAGCAAACCCAAGACACTATCGAGCCAGTTGGCATCTTCATACGTCCACTTTTGTGTGTCGCTGTTGTTAAGTAGCTGTCTAGAAACGACCTCTACTGAGCCCGCCAGCGATAGACCTTGCAGGGTATAATGGTAGGGCCCAAAAGTATGCCCTAGTAGTTGTTCTAGGCCGTTGGGTTTAGACCTTCGCTGTGTGAAGATCATTTTAGTATCCCCTGCTCCTGAGCTAGCCAGTGCTGTCTCTAAGAGCGACCTGATATAGGGAGTGGTCTTAATTGCCTCCGTGCTATAAATGGAGTCAGGTAGGGGAGATATCGGGGCCGGTTCAAGCCCTTCGATAATGATGATGGCCTTGATGGGAGATAAAATTTCAAGTATCATGCGGAGTAGTGAGGTATTGTCATGAGACTGGATACACCTCTCGGGTAGACGCTGCTCTGGGTTGAGCTCAGTAGGCAGTTGGCGGATAAGGCTAGCAAGAAACTCGTCCGCCGACAACTCGCCCTCAAAGGCAAAGTCGATGAAGATGACAGCATCTACGTACTTAGACGCCTTCCATATGGATGCTGCGTACTTGAGAAACGTCGTTTTCCCCGCGCCACATAGGCCTGTGAGATAGACAACCCGCCCTTTAGCGAGCAGTTTCTCGAGTCGTAGAAGATCGAACTCGCGATCGTATACGGACCCGTCGATAACCGCTGGGCAGCAACTACACGAGCCCACACTTGCCCTTTGGCACGGGACAAAAGATGACTGGTGGTCCAATGCTGGATCTGCAAGGGACAAGTCCTTGGCCTCGCACCCATACGACACGACAACGAAATCGTCTTTGACGCGGCGCTTGAGCAAGTATCTGGCGGGGCGCATTGGTGACGAACGGAGAGCCTTTCGGGCCAGAGCGGTTGATTCGGAGATAGACATCCCACCCAGGATCAGAGCCTGGTAAAATGTATCGAGAAAGATGCGCGCCGCGGAATTGCTAATTTTGAACGGCATACCCACGACGGCTTGGACACCGCAACGCATGAATTGCACGGCGAGATTGGCCTCATCCCCATAGAAAGAACTAGCTGACTCGCAAGCGTTCAGAATGACGATAGGGACTCTGTACTTTCCGAGTTGTTTGGCCACTTTGGAACCTAAGACTGGAGAAGTTTCGTCCGAATCTTCGCTTCCAAACATGAGCACGCTCGCCTTCACCTTTGTTTCGGCGCGAGATACTAAACGCATGCTTCCGTGCATGTCAAAGTGAACTACGTGGAAGTAGCCAGGCCCATGAAGCTTTTCGCTCCTCTGCAAATGCTTTTTGAACGCATCCCAGGTGCCCGGTCGGACTATTTCCACGTTGAAGTGCGTGATTTTCCGCCGGTTGTTTCTCAACCGAGACTGAATATTCAGTAGGGTATCAGTGGCTAGAAACGGACTGACATCTTCATAGGTGGACGGATTAATGGACAAATCCCTTGCCACAATGAGAAGGATGTTGAAGGTTTCCGTTCCCTTTTCGCACACATACGAGTTGACTGGCGAGAGGGTCCGCGGCAGGCCTGGCCAAATCGATCTGGTAACAACCACTTCCCACCGGCGATGGCTCCACAGCCCAGGTTCTTCTAGGGTCTCCCAGAGGAGCCGGTGGATGTTGTTGTTAGTGGCTTCTTCTTCCTCTTCGCGACAGATCTCGATGCCCAGGATAACGCCGTCGATGCTGTAGGCTCCTGCCTCCAGCTCCGGTAGGAGAAGCGTCCGTAACGGGATCTGCCGTAGAAGGTCGCAAGGGTACCTCCTTAAGAGCTCTTCGGCATCGGCCGCTTTGTCCATGGAAAAGGGAGAGAATTGAACATATTTTTCTAAGTACCAGCGACAGAGTGAGGCTTCGTCTGGGGAAAGGGGGTCTTGTAGGTGTACATCCTCCAACATTTTGACATCATTTTTCGACACAGTAACAACCCAACCGCCATCATCAGAGCCCTGGGCTGTTATTCTTAGGGATATCCGGTGCGTTTGTGACATTTTGCTGGTCTCGCAGTGTCTCGCCCGCTCCACATTTGTTGAACTGCGAGGAATTTGGGAAATATGAAATTTCATTTCTGGATTTTTCGAAGATGGCGTGGGATAGGTAAGAAACAGTTCTTCCAAACCAACAAATCCCTTTCCAGCCCCCTTTGTTTCGACAGAACCCAGGGGGGCTCATATCCGACATTCACCTTCAGCCACCAACAGATTCCTGCAAGTGGCTGTGCAAACCAATCGCGCACCATCCAGACAAACCAGGGCCGCTGAGGCCTCCCTCCCCCAGTACACTCCCAGTCATCATTTAAAGCCGATATCAAATTGGGACTTGAGTGTGCTGGTGGAAAATTCCTTGTCCGCTTTTCTTTTCACAAGACAGAGGTATCCAAGATGTCGAATAAGAAGTACTTTGTTCTTCAAGATCCCATCCCCGCAGAAGACTTGGAGAGTTTTCCATGTCGCGTTGTCACCTCCAAGATCTCGCCCCTAGACCAGTGCGTCCCAATCTCCTTATCCGGAACTGGAAACCCCTCACGAAGCACCAATGACATCCTGCCGGGGATCCTTCCAAATCCATTGGAATATTCCGTCGAGAATGATATCCTACAGACCTCAGTTGAGCGAGGCATGTCTATCCAACTTTCATCTCTCTTCGGCAGCCACTGGTCCTGTGGTGAGGAGAAGAGTATAACAATAGAGAGCGCAGCCGTGAAAAAATATGCCCTCCATAACCCCGATGCCTATTTCCAGGAGTTGATGAAAGACAAGAGCTACGCCCAAGGAGTGCGGAATTTGCTTTTGAAAGTCTGGCCAAGCAACGCGTACCTCATCACTGGGTTCGTCACTGTGCAAGACTGCAAGCTGAAGATCGAGGAAACAACCACAAAGGGACGGGGTTTCGGCGCTGGGGTGCCGTTAGATGGCCTCGTGCCTAGTGCAACTCTGGTTCCACCTGGGAATGTGGGTGGCGAAATGAATCGGTCCTCGTCAGCACATCGCAGCTACAGTACAACCATTACAGATGAGAGGATCTTCGCCATCTCCTATTCTGCGGTTAAGCTAGCGTATAAAATCGACACTTCATCTCGATCGCTATTCTCTCGGACACCAGCTATCGGCCGTCCACAGAGATCTAAAGCCCACCACCTTGCCATGGGGGAGGACGGTGACCAGGACGAGGAGATCGGCTGCGATTCTGACTCCGACTCTGGTGAGGAGGATGCACCCGCCCACCCGAAGAAGGACCCACAGCTGAAGAGCGAAGAGTATAGCGAGGTAATTATCTATGATGGTGATTACCTTTTCACTGGAGGGCAGCAAGGGGCATATATTGAGTTATAATGCATGTAACCTGTTGGGTGAGAGAGAATGTTACCGAATTTGACATAATGCAAATTTCCAAGTTCACGGCCTGTATCGAGTCATTGGATATATCAATAATAGAATGTGGCGGTGCGGGCGAGGTACGGTTTCACACTTAATCGCCTCACCTGCCTCAGCCAGCTCTCGCCTAGTCTCCTGTAGTTCTCGTTCGTTCCAGGGGGTCAATGGTGATGTGCCTGTCATAGTTTAGCTGAAAGCCAGGCAGGAACCTGGGACGGATGCAAACTAGCGCCATGAGTCGTGTAATGCTTAGCTGAGCTTAGGTCCGAACATGTCTGTACCGGGACCGGCCTGTAGAGACCAGTAACCGCATCACCAATATAATGCGATTAGCCTTAGATGGCGCCCAAAGAGCCAGGAGAAGATCACGACTCTTAGACACCTGTTGACATGTATCCCTGCTCAGCTAGCTTTCGGTATGACTGTCCAGCTCTTACAGCAAATAAAACCAAACTTCTGTCCTTGTCTATTCCTCTAGCAGATGAGATAATTACCTTGAGGCCAACAATGGTTTGTTGGATTTGGCCTCGAGCGTGTCTTCAGCCACTGGTAGCAGCCAGGAACACGGCTCCTCCACTCGTGACAGACCGCTCCAGCAACTCATCGGTTGGCCAGCATCATTCAAAACAGGTTACTGGTATTTATTTGCGAAATGGGCCGTCGCTGTACCTCGGCTGTCTACTCGTAACCGGCGTGTCATTTCAATTGGCGGTGCCACCACCAGGGCTGCTACTGGTAACATTCCACGGCGAGAGTCTGATGCAATATTATGGTGTCTTCCCTTCCCAGTCCAATGCGGTTGTCCATACTCGCAAGCCAGAAACCTGAGCTTACAAATCAGTCTCACTCTGCACAACGGGTGATAAGACATTTTGGTGGGATGTAGATTACAGACCCTTGGGAGAGGCTGCATTAGTTTGAGGCAGTCGTGACTTCGTATAGAGTTGGAAAGGCTTGGGCTGAGCGATAGGGACAAAACGAGATTAATGGGGGGATTCACTTGGGGTTGGGCTTCTGGAATAAGTGATCACAACTGCTCTTTCGACCTCGTCGTCCCATAGATACGTAGACTTTGTCGATTGCGATACCCTGGCGGATACATCCTCAGAACCCCGTCCTCGAATTACTCGAAGAACGCCAGTAATAATGAACGTGTATGACACGCATACCTATGGTTTATCATGACAATGCCGCCTCTGTTACTGAAGATGGGGATGTGTGCAACACTGTGTCAACGTTTAGTCTCTAATTACTTCCAACACCTTTCACTGGAGGAAAATGAAATCCTCCAACAACTTGATCCTCCTTACTCCAGTGATAAGACTCCCACTCAAGTCATAAACCTATTACTCTAGTAGGGAATCTAGGAATTATTACTCCAGATAGCGATATGAAATAACTCTAGAAATACCAGCTCCTTTCCTCTTCCTTCGGATTAGCGGTTGGTCGCTCCATCACTCCCTCTTCTTTGATCCAGTGATCAAAGACATCAGTCAACAAACTATTAAAGGATCCTTCTCTCTGTCTCTCACCCTTGTCAGTCAACGTCTTTTCATCCTTCCATCCTCTTCTTCATCTCAATCCACCACCCAATTGATCCATCACGATGACACAGCCAATAATGGAAGACAGCTCGCCTGCCTCTATCCTCGATCTCCTAAAGAGAAATCCTCGAAACAAGCTTTTCGTCCATCCCCTTCTGTGGACCGAGGTCCATTTGCGGGTGCTTGAGTGTAGATTCACACAAATATCCATCAGCAACGCTGATATGAATACAGCAATTCTTGGACAGGGCTACAGTATCAAGATAACCCTAAGTCAGCTCCAAAGCGGCCTCCGCGATTCCAACTTTTACGTACGGCAAAAGGCAATAGAGGCCTTGATTGCCCAAAAAATTCATGGGCAATTCACCGCCTCACGGTAAGCCAAGCTCAGTCTCCTCAACATCGGACCTGTTGATGATAAATGTTCCTTTGTCGTCACGAGTCCGCCTTCCAGCGCCTTTGGAAGACGTGATGGCTGACCTGGGACATTCATTATGTAGCAATTGGTTGAGTCTTCTTCTGGATGGAAAACCCGTCGCGTCACTGCGACTGCCCGTGTTCTATCACACGAACCCCAAAATGGGAAATGGGGAGCCGATTGTCGCCTACATCGATGACCAGCTCATCGAATGTGATCGAAAGAACCTCCTTCAACCACCGAGTTTTCCCAATCCTCCCCTTTGGGGAATAGCGAGGAAGAGATTGAAGGCGGTTACGCCTGACTGTCCACTACAAGATCCGTACATCTTGGGGATTATGATCGCTCTTGGACAGGAAAAACTACTCGCTCGCCGTAAGGCTATCGCCAAACAACAAGGTCGTTCTCAGGGTTGTCAGGTATCACTAAAAGACTTGGAGGTCACGGTAAGTCTCTACTTTCCCGGTTTGTCTGCGTGTCAACATCTCTCCCTACTCGGGTAGTTCAGCACGCTAACATGGCAAATCTCATCTTAGCCCCAGGTTCTGTTCACAAGCAGGAGTGATACAGACAATGTGTATCTTTATCGGGCCCAGATCAGCTACCACACACTCCAGATGTTCCGTTATCCTAAGCAGGCTCCACCCTCCACAACGCCGCCGATCGAGATCGAAGCCAACAAGATTCCCCTTCGCCCATTTTGTACTTTAAATGCCCGGCTTTGCGCATCGATTGCGCCAGGTGTCACCTTGACCATGTCGAGAGAGGATATGGCGCGCTGAAACCTGCCGCTTGAATGTCTGCGAACGTCTTTCATTGTCCTGGTAGATCTAGCCTACAGGCGGACCCTAAATCAACCTAACCTCGCTTGAGTATCCTCTGTCGGCGGTGAGCGTGATTCCACCTATGAACTCTAGTTTGTAGCATTATCTAACGCCGAGTCTAGACCCAGACCTCCATGTCTTCTTCGATCGAGTTTTACCTCTCCGCAAAAGAACATGAGTGACAGTGAACAACTGGTAGTGGCAATTCAACGGTCAGGTAGCTAGCCACGTTTAGCTGGATTCCAAGACTCAACGGGTACGCTGGCTTTAAGCAAAGTGATGGGAAGGGGGAAGAAGTGTTTTGTTCTTGGGAGTAGGGATAATAGCAGACGCTAGGATACTGAGAGTGATGAATTTCGGCAAGGACAGGATTCAGTAAGAGTGTTTTCATCTCCAGGGCACACCCGAGTCAATCACATTTCCCTCTGTTTACAGATTTCTTGGTTGCTTTGGGATTAGTACTGCCCTATGTTATTAGGTCTCAGATGTCTCTAAAGAAAGGATTGAACGTAGAGGATTAGATCCAGGCGGCCTCAATGTACATTGTTTCCATCTGGTGTTCCTCATATCATAGGCGTCAATGTTCCTCCGCCAATCACTTTGGGAGGAGCCAGAACTGGAGAAGCAGAAATGGTTAATCTTTGATAGACGAGAGATACCACCAAGTCTCACCCACCCCCCGAAACTCGTTCTGGTCCTCCCCTAAATGCAAGAGGTACTGTACGAAAGGTTCGAAAAAAAAAAAAAAAAAAAGGAGAAAAAAAAAGGAAGAAAAAAGAAAAAAGAAACATACAACACCGGGGATTCGCTGGTCGTCACCGACCCAACTACTAGTCCGGCGCTTCGCAGCTTGTGTACAGGGGAGCGGACGGGACCCTCAATATTCTGCGAGCTATGGTCGTATGTATTAGTGGCTGTTGTTAGAAGGACTTATAAGCGGAAGTTCGGTTGGAGACAGGCAAGGCGGTCGGGCGGTCGGGCGGGTTAAACTCCGATTCGGGGACGATGTTTTGCTAGGAAAAAGTCGTCGAGTCCTCGCTCGACCATCCCGCCATTCCTGCCACACTTCGCCTCCCTAGAAACAACACGAAAAGGGAGAAAGGTGAGGGGGGGAATGTAAAAAATACAGGGGCTTGGAATCTATGTATGCCATTACACCATCCGTCACACTAATTAATCCTAGGTAAGTCACCGTCGTACATAAAACAATAACCATACTTTACATCAACCTTGCAATTCCCATATTGGACGTTGTGCCGGCGTATCGAGTTGGCGGGGTGGAATCGGCGCAGCCAGCTCGTGCTTGTCCGTAACGCCGTAAGCTTCCACAATCGGGGGGGGATCAACGTTTGGCTGTATTTCGCTAGTGGTATTATCATCCCTCCTCTTTCTCCTCCGAAACACTAAGAATGCTCCTAGGGCCAAGAGAGCAACGCCGAGGACGACCCCGACCGCGATGCCGGCTTTCGCACCCGCTGACAAGCCACCATTCCCCGACGTTTGTTCCGGCTGGCCGGACAATTGCTCTGGCTGGGCGTCTCCCGTCTTGCTTGGTGTACCTTGCGAAACGTCGGTTGTAGACTCCGCGGCCACCTAATGACATCAGACTTGTTAGCGTCCGCCTCCGGACCTTAAGATAGGACGGTCTCACTAGAATGAATTTTATGCCCCAAGCTTCAATCCCCTCGTCTGTCGATGGCTTCCGCGTCACTGGCTGCTCGGTTGGGGTTTCCAGTCCAATATCGGTTATTACGCCAGTCCAAACTACACCCGGCGTGGCTGTCGCGTGACAACCGTACTCGTTGTTTCGACACATGAAAGAGAAGACGTTGTCGGTAACGCTGCGATTGCTGGTAAGCTTTTTGGATGTCGCGTGCATATTGGGCACGTGGGTGTGGATGAGCAAAATGGATGACACGAACCTCGGACAACAAGTCACCGTACTGACCGGTTTCCCATTGCTCTCGGGCCCAGCGGTCGCACAAGCACGAGTGTAACCAGAAGGGCAAGGACCATCTGTCAGGTATGGAACGCCTGGGGTCGTCGACGGAGGGAAGCAATCGCCCGTCGGATAATTTCCCGTTAGCACCGGCGTGGGCGTTCCGTACATGTTGCTGAAATATCCGCTCCCCAACAGCACGCGGAAGTAATTCGTTGTCGCGAAACAGGACGTCGGAGCCGTCCATGTTGACGGAAGACTTGGTAATGATGCTGGTAACGACGACATTATGTGCGTTCGACTGGATTAGTCTCTGAGGAGATAGAGAGTTGACCAAAAAGTATTAGGACATGAAGAAAAGAATTTTGAGTTCACGATGCACAGGAAGTCAACAAGAAAATAAACACGCAGGAAAGTATCCGCTCCGCTGCGTTTCGCTTGCGGAGGAGGCGTCCTTAGTTCTTGTATGGAACAAGCCGAGCGATGGGTGGTGTCAGCCAGGCTTAGCGTCGGCCGCCGAAAGGCAGGGGCTTGTTACATTGGCTTGACAGTCAACGGCCTGGGCTGTTATTATGAGGGATCAACATGCTAAATTCCGAAGGATCAAGGCATGCCACCCTCGGAATTTGGATTTGATCCACCCTTGTTGATCATCATGTACTTCGTACCTCTCCTCTGAAACCCAGGATCAGGGAACAAATCTGGGATCACTCCCATCACAAAAGATCATTACATCCTCACCCCGTTCTTACGGTGTGCAAGAAGAAGGTACAAATTTCCCCAGCAAATAAAGGCGGGGATGAGCATATTCGAATACCATTGCTGGTGAACCGAAGACGGGTCTGTGAGAAGAACCATGTCTCTGGGGAGATACCTCGTATATATATCCGCTTCGCTGATGAAGAAATTGGAAGATATCAAGCGAGTAAGCTTACTGGAATCATTGCAGGATCTTGAGTCGGGTTGCCTAATCCGAACCGATGGGTCCTAAAACGAAAAGGATTTGGCTCTGGTATGGGCCAACACTGATCAGCCAATCAAGGCCTCCATTCCAAGTGTTGCGCCAGTGTTTCCGTGGCCCGCTTTTGCAATCCTGCTTCAAGGTTACATGGGTCCACTGGAGCGCAAACAAGTGGGAATCTGGAGGCCATGCTCCTCGTTGTCGCCTGTTAATTGGCGGAGATTCAATCAGAGGTTGACCGAGCGCAGCAATGCTCCAATGCGAGTCTCAGGGGGGTTGCTGTTTCATCCCTGTAGGGCGCCATCCCATAGCCCGGTCTTCGCCATTTTATTCCAAGGACAATACGAAGCGGAAAGGAGAATAATACGAGGTCTAAGAAGTACAAGTAGTGAGTGACTAGGTTTACCTTTGTACCCCACCCCCAGACGGGAGCAAAGCCACCTTCAGTGACATCGCAGAACTGATGTGATTTGCTGGTGGTGCAATCACAAGCAAGTTAGGCCTGGGCCGATGGGCACCTGATATTACATTCCAGCCTCAGCTTTCAATTTCGTGATCTTTTTTTTTCTCTCTCATCCAACCCCGACCATTTCAATCTTGACGCCGTCGCGGCGACTTCGCGACCTGTTCCCCTCCTTTGATTTTATCACCGATCGAGTCGCCCAATTTTCGTCGCCGACGCAACTAATTAACACAATATGCATCAGCATGAGCGGACATTATCCTCGGGGTTGGCGCAATTACGACATCATGTCACGCGACGCTGGAACAGGAGATTGACAATCGCGGGTGTCGCGCTCTTCATGACGGTGGTCTTATGGACGTACGGCGGTTCAGCGCTGGATATCTCTGGATTACCCCCGGACGATCGACTCGCGCACAAGGATAGCACCGAGAAGACCAGCAGCTATCTACCACAGCCGACAGCAGGGGCGCACGCGATCGAGAATTGCAGATCGGATTGGCGGACACAAAATCCTTCTGCCGACACCGGCTCCCAAATCCCTCAGAAAATATGGCAGATATCGCTGTCGAAACAATCGGCCAAGGACTCTGTCGTGGATCCCGAAAAACTGCAAGATACGGCCTCGTGGCTCGCGATGAATACGGACTATACGTAGTAAGTATTAGTACATGTACCGAGCTATGGGACATTCCTGGATGCGGGGCGGGGAGCTGCGAGAGCTGATAGCATGACGGGCAAGCTGCTATTGACCTTCCGCGAACTGTCTTCCCGAGAACGCATCTTCTGCCTGACAGCAGGAATGGCTAACTTTTTTCGAAACTCTAGCACTCTAGTGGGCGATAAAGGAGGCAAGGAGTTCGTAAAAAGTCGATTTGCTGACGAACCGAAGATCGTCGAGCTGTACAACAGCCTTCCCAACGTTGGGATGAAGTCCGACCTTCTCCGATACCTCATCCTATACGTCGAAGGGGGCGTTTACACCGATATCGACACCATCGCCCTGAAGCCTATTGATACCTGGGTCCCACTGGAGTTGAGGGACCAAGTTCGTATGGTCGTGGGGATCGAGTTCGATCGACGTGATGGCGGTCCGTGGGCGGATATACCCCATTGGCTTCAGTTCTGCCAATGGACCATTGCCGCGGCGCCAGGCCACCCAGTATTCCGGAAAATGGCTGCCCGCGCCCTCGAGTCGATGAACGCTCTATCGGACGAGCATGGTATCCCAGTTAGGAAGCTCAAGCCTACCAGTTTCGAGGTTATGAACTCTACGGGTCCCGCCGCCTGG
This sequence comes from Scedosporium apiospermum, assembly GCF_000732125.1. Taxonomy (NCBI): domain Eukaryota; kingdom Fungi; phylum Ascomycota; class Sordariomycetes; order Microascales; family Microascaceae; genus Scedosporium; species Scedosporium apiospermum. The sequence continues at coordinate 49,448 of NW_015971816.1, read as the reverse complement.
ACGGACGTCGTTTTCGAACAACTTCAGGAGTACGATCCAACCTTGAACACTACGAAGGACTTGTCGTTTATGACCGAGTCGAAACTCTATGGGGACATATTGGTTCTTACCATCGACGGCTTCGGTATGGGCCAGGCGCACTCGGAGAGCACCAACGACGGTAGCATTCCCGAGGTTGCCCTGGCGAAACATCTCTTCCGCGGATCGTGGAGACACGATAACTGATCCGACAAAATTCTCGAACCTTTCAGCCTTCCTTCGGACCGGTGATGTCCTTCCTCTAATATGTCCCTTACTATATACCCTCTTATTCTTTTTCTCTCTCTTTTTGTTTTTTAATTCTTCTTTTTGGTGATGAAAAGTTTCTGCCTTTCTACTAGACTTTCTCAGGCGTCTACTAGAGAAAGCCCCATGAGGGCCAAGATTCGGATACTTCAAAAGAAAACTACGGGGATGAGGTGTTGGTTGAGATTTTTATAAGAGTCAAAAGTTGACGGTGATGATTGAAATGGCGAAGAGGGGCGGGTTTTGCAATTAGGCATGGGATCGGAGTGTTAAGTTCGAAACGTATACAGGAATGTGTCCAGGAGCTCGGGCGGGAATTATGGCTTATTTTGGGGGGTTTTCTTTCTCAAGGGTCCTATGATTCATAGAGTGCGCTCTTGCAGGTATTAATAGTATGTAGTTGCCCGCGCTGAGCCCGGCTCCCCATCCCCCCACCATACTGGGGCGGTAGACGACATCTCAGCTCAGGGGGACACAAAATGGAGTTCGGTCTTGCTGGAGTTTCGTTTGATCTTGAAACTGGCGGTACAGTCGTGGGAGAAAATGTGTTACTCGGTGAGGATTGTTCAGCCAGATTCTTATACACGAGTGCTGCGCAGCGGTTCACACGAAGAGAGCGCATCCATGGCATTACAGACGAAGTTTGATGGAGCACTAAAGCTACACAGACGTCATCTCGTTTCATTTTATCGTTGGAAATCATTCTACCAATATGGGGCCGTTCAGAAGCGGCTGACCTATGAAGTCCCCGTCCTACCAGTCCCAGAACATAGTATCCCCTCGCTAAGGACGAGACTCTACCCCATGATCCTAGACACTAACAGCGAAATTAACATTTTATCCCGTCTAAGCAGAGCAGCTGGGCTCGAGCCAGTCGATGGGGGATTCGAGATCTGCGAGCAACTTGAGTCAGCCATATTATCAGGTCCAGCTATAGTAGGACATTTCATAGTCTAGAACATAGACAAGTAAGGTGACGGGGTTTGGAGCCAGTCAAGAGCTACTTACCCTCGCAGAGCTCGAGACCGCCGAGAATGACATTGTTGGCGCTGGAAGGGCAGAGGCTGCAAGCGCAGCTCTTGTAGGACTCGGCAAGCTCGGGAATCCTGCAGAAGCAGTAGTACATGTCGGGCTCCTGGCAGGACTTGGCGAGAGGGTGGTTCATGACTTGAGTGAAGCAGAGGAGCTGTGAGAATCTCATAGTCAGCAGAGCCTCATGATCTTACAAGTATGGCGTTCATCATGCAGTAAGTGAAGGGGCATGTTGGGGCATGCAGTACCTCGCAGAGAGCGTTGGCAGCAGCGAGAGAGGCCATGGAGAGGCCAACAGCAGCAAAGGCGATCTTCATTGTGACGGTAGGGTGGTAGAGAAGCGGGGGAAGTGGATGCAAGGCTGGGCTGTTAGCTGTGCAGTGGATGGAGGACGATGCTGATGGCTTCAGAAACGGTCTGAGAACTCGGGGGAATAGCAGGCTTAATATAGTCGTTGCCATCCTCTCTAGTCCTCGGTTCGCGAATCAATGGGCAAAGAACCTCCGCAGGCCATTTCGACTTGAACCATCTTCCTGCCATGACCCGCGTCTTACCCGAGAACCTCGAAGCCGTCGACAACACACCATAATCGCCTTCTTCCGCTAAACCACACTGGTTTCGAACCCATCGATTATGGCTAGGGTGATATCACTCCGTGCTATAGCTGGAAGTGGAGAACTTGCGTGCAGAGGTGCGAGTGATTAGTGCAGCCCAGCGCGTCATTGAACTTGAAGAATCGGCTCTCAGCGTACGATCTAGGGGGGAAACGCCTTGTGAATGGCTAGGATCGCCAGGGTCGTGCTGGCCTGGGCAGTTCTGGTGCATGGTGAGTGGATGCCACTAGTGAGAAGCTACTGAGAAGAGGGGAACGCTCCGAAAATATCACTAATCTGATCCAATCTTATCAGATTATCTGATAATCTACCCGCCCCCTTCTCCCAGTGGCCTGCGTGTCTCCTCCTCGCCCATGACCACTTCCACCCGAGCCTCCCGGGTTCCCGCTATTCTTCTGTGCACGGTATGCCTAGAGAGGTTAGCGCAGGCCTCACGGACCTTGGAAATATGTAAAAACGACGCTTTTTTGCTTTCTGTTCTCACACTAGCCAGGGCATAAGAACGGGAAATGGACAGGGTCCACTCGACTTCCACTCGTGTCTGAAGGACATTGGCCAATCGCTATCAGGGGGTTGTGGAAAAAAGTGCGAAGAACGTGGCGCCGGGATCGGAGAAGCTTAACTCGCTCTCTCAGGCAGGCTTGGTGAGCTCGTTCATCTCGCCATTTTCGACTTGTAGTGCAGACAATTGACACAAGCTCTACCAAGAGCCACCGGACCATCAGAAGGGGGGGGGGGTTGAAAGGTCCAAAGTAGCGACTACAACAGACTAGTCGATCTTCTGAATGTTTAAGCCCATCACTTCGCGGCCAATTTCCGACACATTCTCTGCTGCTCGAGCGTGAAATTCGTTCGGCGCATAATGATCTGCTCTCTCCACAAACCACACTGCTGGGTAGACTCGTTTCCAACTCCAAAGCCTCGGGAGTCTCCACCCCATCCTGTATAGAAAAACCCTTTGGAGTCATCTGACAAGCCCAGTCCCACAAAACCCTCGCCGAGAGGCAGCATTGCAGACGAAGCTGCAGATATTTCCAACCGAGCTCTTGCCATATCCTAAGCGAGCTTTGACTGTTGGGGGTGGGGTTAGATATCCAGGCCACCTGGTTTCAGCGTCACATCGCCCTCGTGGACAACGGTTGAGCCACCAAGCCCTGATTTTCAACTGGCGAGTTCCGAAATGCTTGTGACCATCTACCCAAAGCAAAGACCCCGATTCAATTTTTCCTCAGAATCAGACCATTGTTGACCTCTAGATTAACCACATCTATCACTATAGCGGATGTGCTTCAGGCAGGAGTTGCCGAGGGCTATCAAATCTCCAAAACCATTCAGTGGGTTTCGAAGACCTGCCAGAATCTGCTCCTTCGACAAACCGTCTCCGCCACGACCAACTGCAGCTCTAGTTTATGAACTGCATTGGAGAGGTCGCAGTATTAACTTCCTAACCACTAACCTAGAGGATTCAACCAAACTCGTCGCTGGTAGCCTTCTCAACAACAGCAACTCTTGGCATGAGCTCCTGCATCCAAGCCGAACGAATGGAGAAAAAAATCACCTGTCAAACCTACTTCATGAGTGACATTCTTCTTTGCTTCGCCGCGTTCATATCCTCTTTAGCAGGAACGCCGGAGCATGTCCTCCATTTAAGGAGTTCCTGCTCCGCCTTCGTGATGCGGAGAGTATTCCGCACTCCCCCAGCGCGGACCACTGAGGAAACTTTAGTGTATTCCAAGACGTTAAAGCAGATGTTGCCTGCGGAGTATTACGTCTAGGCATGAAAGAGGGCTCACGTGAGTATATTTCCTCCCCCAAAATGGATCGCGTGTCGAGAGCTTGAACTCAGGTTCCCTTCTACCATTCCCCTCCCATTATCTCTGCAGTGGGTTCCGTTCCATCCATTCCCAAATTCCATCTTCATTAACGGCGGGTGGCACCCAATTTTTCTCAATGCCGAACAAGCACTTTCGGGGGCCTTCGTTCCATCAGCGTCGCGAAGCCAATTCTGTCCAAATATCCATTCCAAATGCGATGGAGGAAGGCGTGAAGCTGGCGGGATTTTCACCCAGTTGCATAGAAAACATCACGGTCCCCATTAGAGCAAAGGCCTCCGCCTTTAGGGAGATAGATACATCCCATGAGCGTTTTCTTTTGTCCTTGGAGTCAGGGAGGATGGAGCTGGGTTCCTATTGATCTGGGTCTGCGGTTTGTGCGACCCAGTTGACGCGTCTTATGATGGGCAGGCCTTCTGTCATCGTCGGAGAGTTGGGCGCCGACAGGCAGACGGTGGAATGATTGATGATATAAATCAAACAATTAACTCGCTTCCACTCCCCTTTCCTCGAACGGGGAGCTACTGATATGAATCAAACAGTCAACACATTCATACTCTAGCAAATGGTATCAGCTACCATCAACTTGCACCTATCGTGCAACGCAATTCAATCCTTAGACCTCCTGCTGCTGAACCACCTCTTTAGAGGGTTCCAACTCTGTTTAGTGGGTGTCCACTCCTCGAGCATTTTGATCATCTCCGGATCAGGATCCAGCATCTTTTCTCCGTTCCATGCAAACCGACCTTGCTGCGCATGTCCCAAAAGCATGGTCCTGATATATCCCATTGATGGTTGTGCCCTATCCATCCAATGCCTGATATATAGCTGCACGTTCCACTTGATGGCGTGGGAGACAAAACCGGCCGAACCCCAATTCCCCCACGGATAGCAGGGCTGTTGAGTAGGGTGATCCGCCGCATGTTTTGTGACAGTGTGGTCTAGGTCGCCAAGTTCTCTGGATAGCGGCTGACTCCTCTCTTTCTCGTACTGAAGGGCGGCGAAGAATATGTCGTTCACAGGCTCCAGGATGGGCCCTCTGCGACGTTCCCGTAAAAACCCGTATTCAATCGGAGCCGATTTGAGCTCCGCAAGACTCGTTATCGCCATGACGCGGTAAGGTTCAAACTCAACCCGGCAAGATGGTAAAGAGTCTGCGAAGTGGTCAAACTCGGCACGTGGTGTGTAGACGTCGACTCTAGCCCACTCTCTAAATGTTTCTATTGCCTCACTTTTTCTGAGAAAGTCTCTAACAGTCCTATGAAGAAAGTCGACACGGCAGTTGAATGGAGGCCCATATCTATCGTCTTACGTGACTTCTAACAGTCCCATACATCGCCCGTTCAATCGTCGCCGCATTTCATTCTGGCGTGCCTCCAGTTGGGGAATGGTAAGTGCCTTCACTGGGATGCGAGACAAGGATTCCCGCTCGTGCTCCTCCAGATCAAGGTACCAATAGTTGAGAACGGAGAGTGGCCGGGGAGCACATAGAGTAATGAGAAATGCCCGAGCAGATTGTGGCCGGTACGTTTCGTCGATGGATTTGAGGATATGATCGAAAAAGTCATCCAGGTCCGACGGGATGGCTCTCAGTCGCCGGTAGAGGTCGACGATTCAGTCCGAGTTTTGTAGCCAATGAATCAACGACTTCACGACAAGATGGACCCAGAGGAAAACGCCCTGTGCTCTGGACGTGATTTCGAGCACCAACTGATCGGCAGAGGGATCTCGCATCCGAAGGATCTGGAAATCGCGGCGATCGACAAGATTATTCTTCACATAAAGCTCAATATCCTGTCTGTTGAAGTCTTCGAGGTACAACTTGAATTCTGGATGGGCGCCGAACGCCGATTCGAAGACATTCCAGGGACGACTGGAGATGCACAATTTGATATTGGGGCTTCGCGACAAGTCTCTGAATAGGTAAATCAACTCGTCACTGTCGCCATTGTACTCATCCAATCCATCAATCATGAGGCAGATGTAGGGAGAGTTATGGTGATTAACAATCCTTTTGAGGGCCTCGAACAAATCCCTTCGAGTCCACTGCGCGAGGTCATCGAGGCCGTATCCCGACCATAACATTTGATAGCGATCAGGGAATGCGCATTGTGCCAGGTTTGGGTCTTGCCGGATGAGGTCGTAGAGCAGAGACCGCAAAAGCCCCTCCTGGGACTTCTGCAACTCAGTCCCGTTGATCCAAAAGAAGTAACTAGAAGTCAGGACTTTCACACCGCGCGACCAGTGCTTAAGTAGTTGCGAGACCTGACGATTGTCGACCAGGAACTTCATCAGCGTACTCTTCCCGCTCCCTGGCTTGCCACTGACCCAGAAGAGGGGAACATGTGATAACACCCACCGCGAGAACTGATGGTTGAGCATCCAGCGGCACGTATTCATGTGCGCGTCTTTGATCTTCGAGTGGCGGAAGTTCATTAGGTTGAACCACAGCGCTCGTAGCAGTGTCAGCGAAACCATCATTGACCGTCCTAACTTGGCTGTCTTGGATAGTGTCGCAATGTGCGGAGTGACGTCGATGGGATCCTGCTGCGCCATGTTGCGGAAGAAGACATCATCATCCGATGCTTTCGTCTGCCGATCAATAATCATACGAAAGTGCTGCCGGAAGAGTTCGTTGCGCAAGTGACCGATGGCGGTCAGTAGCTCCTGACGAACCCCGTGAATGCTGTCGGTTAGGTGTGCTTGGAGACTAACACTTGCATCTTGTAAAGCGTCGACTCTCCATAGAATGGCCGACTGTTGCTCGCTGAGTTTTCTGTCAGAGCGGAGTGTTCGACCAAGGAGTAAAAGCCAAAATAGAAATAGTTATAAACAATAATAGGACAAAAAAAAACGGTCGCTAACGTTCTCTCACCTTTGCAAAACCTTCAGACACAGAGCAATCTTATTTCTGTAGTCTTCCAATTGATCCCTTAGACGCGTTATCTGGTCCGACTTCGCGACCCCCATCAGCGCACTGAAGAAGCTTCCCCATTTTGACCCTGGCCACTGCGATCGGAGTCTCTCGACCAGACTCATCAACTTCAGGGCCGTCTCGCGACAGCCTACTGCGAGCCTGGCCAGCCGCCCATAGACGAATCGAACACGTATGGTCTTTGCAACGTATCGCTTGACGCCGTAGGCACCAGTCGCATCGATAAGTCGTGGAGCACTCGAGCGATCGTGTCTGCATCGTCAATCTGTCTCGAAGCACCCGTTGCCGAGGAGTAGATCTCTCTTGTCTGCGAGAAGAGCTTGCATCCAAAGTCAACGAATTGTACGATGTTGCCAGCCAATCCTATCGCTGAAAATGGATCCATTTGGGTGTATTGTTCAGTGCCCTTAACCAAATGGAAGCCCTAGATTCGTAAGTACTGCTTGTCGTAGTAACTTGTTCGATTCGGAACACGATCATAATCGCTCTCAAGGTCCAGCCGCACGAGAAGGCTCGCGGCCTGAGATCCGAGGCACTGATGCATAAACATTGCCTGCAAGATATCAATAGCGCACTTTGATGGTGGTCAGCCGCTTTCAGTTTAGCTCTTTTTGGACATGGACAGGTACATACGAGTCAAGCAAAGGCCTCTTCCCTCATCTTACTCGCCCAGATGAGGAAATGATGAGGTTAAAATTCCCCAACCCGTGGTTCTCCTTTTCCGGGGCTCGCGCGATGTACTTCATATATACGAAGTAGAGGTGCTCCTACTGTCCCTCTGGACTTCCACTTCAGTATTTGTTGGAATAAAGAAACAATATATTTAGCTCCAATTATGCATCCAGAGTGACATGCAGCTCATTTTTGGCGTGGGCTAAATTCAAATAGTATTTGATTCCCTTGCCCGGACTCTGTGACAGCAATGGAGGAGACGAAATTCAAGTTTCTGAGCGAGGGTTTCGACTTCTTGCCTGTGGTACGGTGATGGAACTTACGTAAGTAGCTTGTCAGTTCCTCTGGATGTGGCTACTAGTGTCCTAACTCTGCCGACGCTGTCCTCCATGGGGGGGTCGCTTCCCGAGTCCAAATCTAACGATCTCTCATCCTCAAGTGGCTCGGCACACTCATCGTCTGAGTTACGATAGCGGATACCAGTCAATGGGTCTTCGCCATTGTCAAGCCAATGCGCTTCCGTGGACGGGAAAGCTGGGGTTGTAACTGGCAAGAGTTTTGCTTGGCTGAGAGACTGGGATGGAAATGGGGGCGTGGCTGGTTCAAGGGGTGAGGTTAGCAGAAGGGGAGAGGGGCGTATTTCAGAGACAATGGCAAATGTCATTGTCTCTGAAATACGCCCTACTTCCTGTTTAGAACTAGTCAAGCCATAAGCTCTACTGGCATGTTTATTCCTTAAATGAAGGCATTTTGACAGCGAGCAACAATCGAATTGTGCATTATTGTGGCGATAATCAACGCCCTTCACATTTCAGATTGCACTTTCGTTGGGCTTCCTTGTATCTGCCCAACACTATTATGAAGGGTCAACGTGGTCTGAGGGAGAGCCTGCCTTTAATAGACCACCAATTCTTCAACGTACCTCAATATTCCTGGAAGAGAATACAATCACCGGATTCTTTCATAGTTACCTACTTGTCGTCCCCGTGCCTCCCTTCTTCAATAGCGCTGCCATCCATGGCTGAAATTGTAGCTATCATAGCTGCCTCTCTACAGCTTTCAGAGCAAGCATTCCGGCTGCTTGCGAAAGCGAAGCGGTTTTGGAATGAAATTGACCAGGCCCCATCGAGGATAGAGGAGGTTGTAAGGAACCTTGAAAACTTACAACCGATCCTCAAGCGACTCAGGAGCTGTGAGGATCAAATCAAGTGCGGCTCGCACATCGTTGCTAGCTACTCTTACTTCTCCGAAGCATACGATCATTTGAATGAGTTCATTCAAGATCTAAATCGTGAGATCGACACAACTCATGGTGGTCGGCGAAAGGCTCTTGCCGCGAAGTTCATCCGTCGGAAGGCCCTAATCGACCGCCTCGAAACAAGACTAGGCAAGGCGATGAGAGTGCTACAGGTATCATTGCAGCTTAGCAACATGTAAGATTCCAGTCTGTTTCGGCCGTTTGTTGACTGGGAATCTAACCCTCTTCACTATTAGAGATCAGGCAGATCGGCACTATAAGGTGTCCAGGCGGAACTACGGTCTATCGAAGGAGCACTACGATTTGTCCAAAGCGTATTACGAAATAATACTCTCTCACCTCCTTGAAATAAAACCTCATCAAGAAGATGAGCCGACCTCCAACCCGCGGGACAACAAGCCCCAGGCCATATCTCCAGCGAGTGCTCACGGAAACACCTTCATCCCATCTGATAATGCACCTTATGAGTTTGTTTTCCAACTTCCTCGTTGGTTGACCGGGGCAATGTGGCGCATTCACATGAGCAAGTCACTCTATTGCTGGTCATTCGATTTCAGGCACTATAACCCTCAATATTTCGAAGATGATATCTTTGAAGTCGTGGGCCGCGGGGATATTGATAAAATGCTTCTCTTGTTTCGCACGAATTATGCATCGCCGTTTGACTGCGATGCTGCTGGAAGGTCCCTACTTTATGTACGCAGTCCACAAGGTGCTCTTTACCGAATGCAGGTCATGGAGCTAACTTTGGCAGCATGCGATCACTTTTGATCAGGTTGCCATCTGTTCGAAATTGCTTGAATTGGGACTCAAAGATTCTGTGGACAAGAAACCCTCTAGAGACCACCTGTAAGTAGATACGAACAAAGAAGCTACTTTGAACCACATACAAGTTGAGTCTAATATATCGGTATAGTTCTCCTAGAGAATGGGCATACTTGCGGTATTTGCCACACGTGGCCAGAAATGGGGGCAGTAGGGTCATAATCGATATGCTTCCCGACTCTATTCATCAATCCCCCAACGTTGAGAGCTGCAGAATCTTTCCCTGGGGTTGCTGTTTGGGGCCAACCAACCTAGCCAGTCTCGAACAATTCCAGCGCGAAATTGTTCCCCAATACTTCAGTCTCTCAACCGAGGAACGTCTGAGGGTTGCCAGAGCCTATTGCCTCTGTGGCCCTTCTAGACAGCACCCGGACGTGAACGTTTTTACGTTCCTAATCAGGAAGGGCGGAAAACTCCGCCCAAATGACTACAAAGTTAACTCGACTCGTCCCGGATGCTCCCTTATCCACTCAATTGCCATCTCGCTAGGAAGAGCCTACAGAAGGATGGAGATCTCCGCGTCACGACCCTGTCCATCACAGGAGATGGGATGGGTCCGACTGCTCCGAAAAGTTCTGATAGGATCACGGGAATCACGTCAAAATGTGCTCCACCTCGTTGAGGGCATCCAGCCTCAACACTCAATCCGGATCGGTCTAATATGCAGAACTAGTTGGACCGGAACGCCCCTATTATCGGTATTGAAAGCCAGTGTGGCAGAAATATTTTGGGAAAGTAACACGCGACCCACACCATTCAAACAGGAGTGGAAAAAGTGGCAGTCTATCCCAGCATCCGCGTTACAAAGATGGCTCAGCAGGCTTGAGGAATTTGGAGTGGACTTGGTTGAATATGGGCGACAGGAGCAGAAAGCGATGTTCCACGCCGAGACCAACGGGGGAGCGACGGCACTCGACTTCCTGTGGACTACCCGTTGGTGGTCCCACTCGGAAAATGAAGCCGTGAAGAAACAGCTACCGATTCGTCTGCGTCGTGTCAAAGTTGGACATGCTCCGAATGATTGGCTGCTGTCCTGGGAGATTGATGTCGAGAAAATAGCAGGTGAGTTCTGGAGATTTGTTGATAGTCCACGAGTCGCCTATCAATCCTAGGGTGGGGAAAGACTAGCCACAGCAGTATCATGGAGGAATAGGCTTGTTTGTTGAGGGAAAAGGAGGGATAGAAATAAGAATGAAAATCAATAAAAAGTTGGAGAAAAAAGATTCAAGGATTAGTTAAGGGAGAGTGAAAAGAAGGGGACGGAGAAGGATCTCTTATATCTAGGTTATAGGCACTCAGTAACATCATGCTTAACCATTGAGGCTCGCCAAATGTGAATTCTACCATTGGGTTCATGTGTAACTACCCATTTAGCATCTCGGAGCGATGTTGAATAGATAGGTAAGAAGAATGAGAGTAAAAAGTTCTATTCGTTAGAGTTATTAATAGACCTTTCGTGAACAACCAGTAGCTTCCACATGCATCTAGTGGGGACTAGGGAGACTGGAGTTGACAAAGAGAGCTTCGTTGCCACTTTGCTCATGTTTATTTAGAGCGGAGAAGACACCGGGCAAGAATCACATCTTTTGTGATTACATTTGCCATTGGAACATTTCTCATTCAATATGGAAGTGTTCACCTGAGAGCATTTGCACTGGCCGGGTGATGTTAGCTCACGAGCTCTGGGAAGATATACCTTGATCAAACAACGTACACACTCCCAGACTTGGTCTAAGGCATTCTCCTTTTGCTGGATTGTATTTGACTAGTGTTCTATTAGTTAATATATTTTATAATGCTCTTCAATAGAAATGCATACCTCATTCGGAACAGCAGGCGGGTTGCCACTCAAGACGATAGTAGATTTGCGAGGCATAGTCAAGGTGAGATGGTGGAAGGTACGTTGCTGAATGTATGATTGAAGGTAGAACGTCGGTTATGGACACTCTTAATGGGCTTTCGAGGGAGAGTTTCTAGAAGGCAAGATGAAGCTGGGATGTTAAGGTGTTGCTGGAGACCTCTGAGCATGAATCCCCTCCCCGGGGCAAGAAGTCCTTTTATATCTAATGTTCGAGGATCAAGCGTAAATCATCCGTGGAACATTTTTCTTTTCCTGGTCGTTAGGTTCGCGCAAACAAGCTGTTAACAATCTGTAATCAAGCTGTTAACAGTCTTTCATGCCATGGATGAAACCACTTATGGCTAATGATCAATCATAACACGATGCGACACAATCTAACCCGGGCTCCATCGTCACGTCTTTGCGACACAAGGTCCTGCTGAAGTATTCGTGTCGTTGGAAGTATAATGAGTGAGACTCGAGCGTTACAACCGATTATTCGGCTTTTCACTTGTCCCTCGAGATGACCTGGGGAACACTGTTAGATTGGCCGTATCGAAGACCGCACTTGCGAATCCCGACAATCAAATGTTGCCACGAGAAACCTGAGTTCACCATATTCTGATGTCATCTGTTCGGCTTTTGGCTGGTTCAAAGGCATAGATTGCCTGTAGATTGGTTAGATTGTTTAGATTAGTTCGATTGATTAGATTAGTTAGATTGGTTAGATTGGTAAATTGTGAGATTGTTCGAGCATTAGATTGCTCGAGTGTTGGAGTGTTCGAGGGCTAGACCGCCAGAGTGTGGAGTGTGGAGTGTGGAGTGTAGAATGCTAGGATGTTGGAGTGTTAGGGTGTGAAGAGCACCGCAATTCAAAGCCAGTCGATCCAGAATATGCAGGAAGCCTCCACATTCCATTCGTCTTTTACCTTCGGCCAGTTTCTGCAATGGTAACAGGCCTGAAGCACTACTGAGTAGACTCATCGCTATTGCAACGGAGTTTCTCTGACGAGATGGCTTTGCCTGTGAGATACTTTGATCTATCAACAGATGGTATGCGGTGAGGTTGGGGTCCCCGCTCATATGAAACATGAATCTAGTAGAATAGGGACAATGGTGGTAAGACAGCCAGGGACGGACGGCACTTTGTATGACATATCCCTATCGTCGTCCTCATTTTTTTTATTGTATTTTGTTCTTTTTGTCTTGAATTCGATGGGGAGATGATCGGAACGAGATCAGGAGAAGGCAAAAAGCCTTCGTCAACCAATACCAGAAAAGAGTATTGAAGGCAATCTAAGACATGTCATTGGCATTGGGAAGCAGAAAACATCGTGCGCAACCAACAAGCTTGTAGCTCTCAGAAGGGCTCATCGTCTCGTCGGAAGGTTTAGGAGAAAGTTGTCAGCAATCTTCGTATCTAAGACACTACTAGTGGTGATGGGATAGACTCCGGCGTGCGTGTTAATGGAGAGAAAATAAGCAACGGTCTAGTCCAATGTCGTGACGTCGCAAAAGGGGCATCTTGCCCATCAACTGAGACGGCTGTCTAAGACCTGTCCTGCAGGTTCATGGAGAATCGACCTTGTCCCTTTTTTTTGGGCGCCACCCAGGGTCCATCCAAACTGCGAGTAGAGTAGGCGACAAAGCATTTCACTCCCACTCCCTTCTAGGAACGCGAGGTCCACATCAACTTCCGCCTTGTGCAGAGAGCGCCTGCAGTTTGGGGTTTTTGCCGCCGAATATCACATGCTTCGTGGCTCGTTTATGGACATCGAGTCTGCTGGAAGTGACTTTTGTTCCTGACGCATCTGATCAAAACGGGGTACAGTCGCTTAGGCCGTATCTCCAACCGGCCTCGAGGGAATTACTTTTTACGGGGTGCCCATTTCTTATGCATTTCCAGTATAGCTTCAAGAATGTGCCCGTCACGTTATAAACTATCATGGAGCAATATCGCTGACGGGGCTGGGTCAAGAATCTTGCTTGTCCCCCAAGAAACTATTGGTCGATAACCAGCATCACTTAGCGTCTTCAGGAGGACTTATTACGTTCTTTGGCAGTGCGGCTTCTCCGAAGAACCTGACAATCATGTTAGCAGCCTTGCTGGTCCCTTGGCGCTTCCTTGCTTGCAATCCTTGGGTCTTAGCACCAATCACCCTCGGACTTGTATGCCTTACTAAAACTTGACAATCTCTTTCTCGAGTTGAGTCGCTAGTTTCACTTCGTCTTAATAAACCTGTCTACACGGCGCCTGGCGACAGCCTTACTCAGCTTCTGGCGGGCTTACCCGGCTTACCTACTTTAATGCGACCATCATAAAAGCGACATTTCCTCAACAACATCAAATGGTCCCGGGCTAGGTGCGATCGTATGTCTCAGACTATGTGTGATACTCAGCAGACCGTCTAGTGTGTATTAGTCTGAGTGAAGGTTTGTCAATCTCGCGAAAAGACCTCCGCATCTAAAAGATGCTGAAATCACCAGCGTTGATATTGGCATCTTAAATTTACAAGCTAGTAACCCAGCGACAGTTTCTAGAGAATCACAGTTAGACAACGAGCTCTTTACTTGTTGAAGGAGAGCATCAATTTTACAAGCCGACAGTTCAAGAATTCTTGGGGCGCGGTAAACTATAGGAGAAAGAAAGAATAGCCGAGCAGACTCGTCAGACCCTTGCAGCGCCAGGTTTGAAGTAATTGCGTAAGCAAGCGGCCGCTGGACGGGACGGCGAGAGGGCGGAGAGGGGATCGAAAGAGGACGGACAGGGACCGAGGGGGGGACGGAAAGGGGGCGAAAGGACGACGCAGAGGGGCGGAGAGAGGACGGAAAGAACTTCTAGGAAGAAGAACTGCCTTTATATGTCAGATATAAAAATCTAAACTATTAAATTATAATAAAATAGAAGAGGAAATTGCTTTTTTAAAATAATGCGTAATAGTTAAATTCGATCGTCGGAGAGTTCAACCTGCCTATAAGTGGAAAGAGGAATTATTGATGTGAGAGAATTTGCCCGCAAGAGGCACTTGATTTACGACGTTCAGGATGCTCCGGGAGATTACATCGTCGCCTAAAAATGGGTCACCTCTCTGATGTAAGCGTAGTCCTCGAGGAGGTAGTGTACCTCAATTGTTGTATATGCTTCGTATTCTCCGTTGAAGTCGAATGGCTGTTCTAATCTGCGCTGCTGGATTATGGAGCCCAGAGGTAAGTGGGGTCAATTAGCGGTGGGGATGAGGTTGGCCAGACAATCCGAATGCGAATGCGAATCCTTCGATCCTTCAATCCTTCGAGAGCCCACATAAACTGCATCTCTTCCTGTCCAAGATGTCTAAACGATATCACGTGCCCTCCTGTCTTTTACAAATTCATCTCGGAGTGCGAACCGGTGCTGTCACGCCACTCTCCTTATAGACCGAAACTGGTTCTCTATATTACGGAGTACACTCACCTCTTTCTCTCCCGCGATCAACAACGTCTCGGCAGACCGTCAAACTACGAGGAGTCTCTCGAGCGTCACCCACTCCCTGAGATATTACACCCATCACACACATATTACAAACCCGTTCTCATCATGGCATCTGGACTTATATTCGACCCTCTCGTCGTCCTCCGGGCAGCGCCGCTGGTATCCTCAACCTGCTCGCTTCTTTACGCGTGGGATCAGCACTTCTTCCTCAGCATATTGAACCGCCCCGAAAACCGCAAACTCAGCAAGCCCCTCCTCCCTTCCTATTTCAACACCTTCTTCCACAAGGGGGTGTGGATCGTCCTCGGCTGCTTAGCCGTCACGTCCTCAACTTCGGTCGCCAACCTCTACACCCAACGGTCCGTACTCCGAGCTAGAGACTCCTTCTGGTGGTACGTCGGCGGTGCGGCGCTTTCGATCGGTCATCTCTTATTCGTGCCGCTCATTGCGCCGAGCGTGCAGAGGACGGTCGAGGCAAAGCCTGACTCGGAGCCTGATGCGAACGCTTCCTTGGATGAGTGGCTTTCTATCAATTTTGTGCGGATGGTAACGGTAGACCTGGCAGCCTGGCTCGCTGTTGGCGTTGCGGTCGTGAAGACACTTCGTGCTTAAGAAGTGGGCTACTTCTACCTGCGGATATGCTCGTGTTTAATCTTTGGATAAGTTGCAAATCATAGATGCCTAGTATTTCCTTCACTCTACCACTAAGAGGCATTTTCGGAGGGCTGTATATTAGATCATCTTAGAAAAGCCATGAAAGTCACTTTTCAATCTAGGCCTTTGTTGGCATGAAAGTCTATAGAAATAGAGTCTTCAATCGAAAGTCCTTAAAGCACCTCACACAGGGTTGGTGCGATTTGTAACGATCTATTAAGGAGACGACAGTAACACTGCCAGTCACGGGTTCCATATTGCAATCAAGCAAGAGGGTGATTACGGGACGGGTGGGAACCCAGCCCATCGCAGCTTTGGCCAACTCCTTGCGTGGTGTCACAAGGAGGTAGAGATTCTGATGCGCTGCTGGCGAGGTGAAAATGTGGAAGCGATTGGTCGATTCATATTAGTCGCTATCATCGCCTCCGCTCAGCTTCCTTAAACCGAAACTTGCAATCCATGTCCGAGATGGGCGCGTTATCTCCAGTACATGCCGATGTGCTCTATCTTAGAACGATTGCATGTCTTGTTCGAACCGCATCCGCTGCTTCCTGCACCCGCCTCTCGACCTCGATATTCACCAACCTAAAGGCCCGCGCTGGAGGATAGAACTCGGTGCCCTCTCTCGCCAATCCCTCGACGCATTCAGCTACATTCTGCAGGAGCCGGAGGTCTTCCCTGGCTGTTGGCGCCGTAGGATCGTGAATCATTGCGCTCGCTAAATGAGCGTGTGCAATATACGCTCGGTAATACCCAAGAATCATCGACATTGCTTCTTGCTTTGGTAACTTCATAATATGTATCATATGATGAACAACTTTGAGGACTCTTCGAGATGTACGTATTGAAAGGTCGTTTCTGGGAATCATGTCGTCATTATCTGATAATAGTGGGCGGCGGTCGTTGCACCCGGGGAATGACGCTTTTCGGAGCATGAAGAGTATGGAGGTGTAGCCTGAGAGCGCAAGGTCTCCCAGAACCCAAGCATTAACATCGTCGTCTTTGTAACTCTCCAGCCATTCCTCCTAATCCGTCATCGTCAGACATTCAGATGGACGTTCTTTGTTGACGACTGAGTTATGGAAGGGCCTCCAGGAAGCGGCAGCGACTTAGACTTACGATTTTCCATTCCTCGAAGATTTTATCCACCTCTTCGCAGAGGGAGTTGACGGCGGATAATACATCGGCCTCATCTTGCAGCGTCTCTGAGACCTGGAAATAGCTGATGAGAATAAAGGTGAGGCGGCTCCTGACTAAGAAAGCCATGGTTGGAACGGCATCATCCCGCTCTCGCGGGACGTCAATAGAGAGGCGGGGCATGTTGACTCTCCAGTCTTTAAGGTGGGATGAGAATGCTGCCGGTTTGTTGTTGATGAGACGGAAGAAGAGGTCGAGCTGGATGAGATCCCACATGCCAATGCGATCGTCGTCACTCATGGAAGGCTGGCCCGCGGAGGGTTCGAGGCTGTCGAGAATATGCAGTTGCGATGCCTGGGCGTATTCACAAGCCAGCTTGTGCATCTCCCAACTTAGGCTGAAGTCGAAGCTCTCTGTGGCCGTCTGAGTCTTTATTTTTGCAATGCTGGTTAGGAAGGGGGTAACAACAGGTAGGTGTGTTTGGGATGGGAGAGGGGGCATTTGTTACCATGTACATGGCCGCAATGAAATCCGTGACAGTCCTAACGGCCTCTTCCTGCCAAACCGGGATGGTCCGCCGACAGCATATGAAGATTTGCCTTGCGTAATGTTTGTTGAGGTTCTCTGGTGACTCTGCCTTCTTAAAGAAAAGTCCCTGCCAGAGTATACAGTAGTATATGAGAAGCATGGAAGCATCGAGGTGGACGTGGTCCGTGCCGAGGAGATAGGGGATCATGTCAATTAGCTTGCGATCTACCATCGCAGGGAGTAGTTTCCCATTGATGTTGGTGAAGTAGTCTGGTAAAAGAATTAGCATCAACATAATAATAGATTAGAGGCTGCTTAAAACGCGTCTGAGTCCTCACTGTCAATCAATTGCTCGGCACACTCCGGTGGAATGTTGACGTATTCCAAGGTGATGGCTTTGGTGCCGAAGCTGTGCTTCTTCCTATGCTGTTGGACTTGGTCGACAGCATGGCTTAGGATGGATGTGATATCCAGAGGAGTGGCCACTCCACTATCCTCAGGGCCCGTGAACCCCAAGTCGCCTGGGGACGCCGGCGAGCTAACGTGTCTCGAAGGTCTGGATGATTCGGCTCTGCCAAGGCCGGAGCCGTCTTGGCTTCTCGCAATGTCGGGAGTAGTGCCCTGGGATTGAGGTCCGGTGGTGGTAGAGGCCTCCGGTGGTGGGCTTCTGACCGTACCTTGCCGTTCAAGACGCTGGAGTCTCGAGAGAATGGCTGAAAGAGCGCCGCATGTGTCTCTAGGCCAAGATACTTTAGTTCATCAAATGCCTCCTAAACTCGCTCCAGACCGGGGCACACGGGCAGCATACAGTGTTGACAATTCTGTCTTGGGGCGAGAGTGCCGGGGCTGCCGGTGGGGATAGAAGCATTCGATTCCCTGGGAGAGACATCTTTGGCAGGAAGGCTGAGTGCGATTGCACCCAACTTTCCTGCGGCGGCAGTTCGTGCACTATAGAGTAAATGAATACGTTAGAAGGGCCCGAGCTCGTTGGCCCAATGGCCGGGTCGACCCAAGACCTTAAATGCATCAATGATGCAACTTCCTTGATGGCGGGGAGGGGATCCACCTCAACATGGGACATGGCAACTTACCGAGAGTTTGCTCTTGGATGCTGGAGTCATACGGTTGGCTTGAGCAGCTTATAGGCGAACGGTTAATATGAAGGGGAACAAGGGAGCGGAAGAAAGCTGCCAATATGTCCCGCCAGACCGGAATGCTCATGGTCTTTCCCAGTATCGTCATACATAGATAGTATATTATGAAAAGCGGGGACTCCGGCTCTTCGGCTAGCAATACGAAACGCAGTTTTCCCAGCATTCTCCACTACTCGATGTCAGCCAGGCTAAGAGCGCCTGCCAAGGCCGTGGGGGTCTTAGCTGAAGCTAAGGATAAGATCGACCCTATCACAGGTAGCGGTAGCGGACACTACAATTGCGCTTACCGCCACTTTCATGTAATCTAGGTGTTGATGATAGCCGCGACCGAGATGGTTCTGGAGGGTTCTTCCCAAAAATGTGGCCTCGATCCGCCAGATCTTACTAGGAAATGAGATGCGAGGAAGAAGGTAGAGTCCACTACATCCACGGTCCGCTATCTTCCTGGCAACGGGTCGGCTCGTGTGATTTTATGTCTG
Organism: Scedosporium apiospermum; assembly: GCF_000732125.1. Classification (NCBI taxonomy): domain Eukaryota; kingdom Fungi; phylum Ascomycota; class Sordariomycetes; order Microascales; family Microascaceae; genus Scedosporium; species Scedosporium apiospermum. Next base: position 30,734 of record NW_015971816.1, on the reverse strand, counting down.
TCCCGAGAGGCCCAATACCGAGATTTCCTCCATCACCTAGCATACAGGCAATCTTTCACTTTGCCTAAGGCCCTAAGCTAGAACACAATTTGGAAAATTATCATCGTGTCGATCAACGTGTTCTGTTTGATTTAGATTAGCACTTCCGTGGCAAAGAAAGCCCCACAGATAATGGACTTAGAGACTAGTGCCAGTGGGACAAATTGGCTGTGTGGAGCTGCGCAGTTTCGCAATTTCGCAACTTCGCACTTTGTATAAGTCCGGTCTACCTCCACCCGCACGACACGAGAATGGGTGGGAGGAGAGCAAAAGCGTGGGCCGCCGTTGTGACTTTCTCGTGACCCGTCGGCGGTCGTCTAAGATAGGCCCACTTCGGCCTCCGGAGACGTGCCGACCTTTCCCTGTACGATTGCAAACTAGCATGAACTTGCAGCGACCTATGAGTCCATCTAAAGCTTAAGACCTGTTGGAAGCTTCGATCCAAATACTGGGGCTTCGCACTTTCGGATGCCGTCATCCACCCACGATGCAAACTTGCGGTGGAGTGAGCGGCATTGATGCTAACGACGGTGGGGAGGGCAGAGGGATAACCGGTGATGGATGAGAAATCTGCACTTCAGTCTTCAGCACATCGTACTCCTCGGTCGAAATATATATAGAGCAGCTATAAACCGGGCACTTTACCCGTTTTTACGCTCCCGCAGTAGCAAGAACACCATTGAAGAATCCTCTCTCTTTGGCCGTACCATTCCCACATCGTGTGACCGCGCCGGCGGCCTCCCGTACCCTACCCAGTATTCTTCAGTCCCCCTACTGGCAAGCTTTGACCTCCTTGGCCAGTCATATCGCCCATAGCTGTCAGGATGCCGCCCAGTGCCGCCTCAAACCCCGAGCTCGAGCACGGTATCCCACATGTATTACCTGACAGCCGCCCTTTCACTGCCAGTGATTCCGACACGGCGGAGCCGATAGAGGACGAGATCCACGAACTCGCTCGGCGCGTCACAACCCTCTCTGTCACCGGGGGCGGTGCCATCCTACCCAAGCCAACGGATGACGTCCTCGACCCTAACAGTCCTGACTTCGACTCTAAGAAATGGGTAAAGGCCTTCTATGATACCCAGAAGCGGGCCCTAGGCGGAATACCACCGAACTCGGCCGGCTTCGCCTTCAGGAACCTCAACGTCTTCGGCCAAAAGGCCGTGGCGGAGTACCAGAAGACCGTCGCGGAACTCGTCTATGGGCCGATGGAGATTTTGCACCGCCTGTTCGGCTCGACGGTGAGACAGCAGCGCGTGGACATCCTGCAGGATCTAGAAGGCGTCATGGAGAGCGGCGAGATGCTCTGCGTCCTGGGCCCTCCCGGATCCGGGTGTTCCACCTTCATGAAAACCATCGCCGGTGAGACCTACGGTTTCCAAGTTGCAGAAGGAAGCATGATAAATTTCCAAGGTCTCGGGAGAAAGGACATCGACACAACCTTCAAGGGGGAGGCCATCTACACCGCGGAGGTCGACTACCACTTCCCCAGGCTCACCGTTGGCGAGACGCTCTACTTCGCCGCCCGTGCCCGGTGCCCGCAGAACCTGGCAGACCACAAGCACGAATATGCCGAGCACCTCCGGGATGTCGTCATGGCGATGCTGGGAATTTCCCACACCAAAAACACCCTGGTCGGAGACGACTTTATCCGCGGAGTTAGTGGCGGAGAGCGCAAGCGCGTGAGTATCGCCGAGGCCATTCTTAGTTATTCGCCGTGGCAGTGCTGGGATAACAGCACTCGGGGTCTGGACTCTGCGAACGCGGTCGAGTTCTGTCGCACTCTGCGGCTGCAGTCCAAGACTTTCGGCAGCAGCGTGTGCGTTGCCATTTACCAAGCTCCTCAGGAGGCGTATGATGTGAGTTGAGCCTATTCGGGGACTACCCTCGAGATCCTGCTAGGTGCTGTGCTGACGCTGATTTTCCTCTTCATATAGCTGTTTGATAAGGTCATTGTCCTCTATGAAGGGCGACAAATTTTCTTCGGAAGGACCTCCGACGCCAAAGCATATTTTGAGGGCTTGGGCTTCGAATGCCCGCCTCAGCAGACCACGCCAGACTTCCTGACCTCTATGACTAGCCCGTCCGAGAGAATTGTCAAGCCCGGATGGAAAGGAAAGACGCCCCCCCGCAGCCCCGAGGAGTTCGCCCGGGCATGGCACGAGAGTGAGCACCGCCGAGCCCTCATCTACGACATTGACATGTTCGAGGAACGCTTCCCGATTGGTGGAAGCCAGTCTGAGAAGTTCCAGGTCGCAAGAACTGAGCAAAAATCCGCGTCGCTGAGCGCCGGCTCGCCATTCACACTCTCCCTTGCTGGCCAGTTTCTTTTGAACCTGTGGCGGGCCTACCGCCTTCTGATCGCTGATCCCTGGTTCTATGTAACCTTGCTCCTGGCCAACCTCTTCGAATCACTCGTTGTGTCGAGTATTTTCTACAACATGCCCCCTGACAGTTCCAGCATGTTTCGTCGGAATCTAATGATCTTCTACACCCTCTTGATCAATATCTGGACGGCAGCCCTAGAGGTTCTTACCCTCTATTCCAGGAGAAAGATTGTGGAGAAGCATGTGCGCTACGCGCTATATCATCCTAGCATGGAGGCCCTGGCGTCTATTGCGATGGATATCCCCTTCAAACTCGTCAACGCAGTCTGCATTAACGTCACCCTCTACTTCATGTGCAATCTCCGCCGCGAACCGGGGCCTTTCTTCTTCTTCTACCTGCTTTCTTTCACCATTACAATCACCATGTCCTTGTTCTTCCGGTTTCTCGCCTCCGTTACTAAGACGGTATCCCAAGCCCTGGCGCCATGTGCAATTGTCACTCTCGGGCTCATGATCTATGGCGGTTTTGTCGTGCCCCAGAACTACTTGGACGACTGGATTGGCTGGCTGAGGTGGATAAACCCACTATTCTACGTGCAGGAGAGCCTTTCGCTGAACGAGTTCGTCGGGCGCGAGTTCCCCTGCGTCGAATTCGTACCCAGCGGACCGGGCTATTCTACTGACTCGGTTCCATCTGTGGGGCGCGTGTGCTCCGTCGAAGGGTCTGCCGCCGGTCAGAACTTCGTTGACGGAAGTGAGCATTTGCGGGTAATGTACGGGTTCATCAACAGCCACCGCTGGCGAAACTTCGGCATCCTTATCGGCATCACCGTCTTTTTCCTCGCGATCCATTTGGCCGCGGTGGAGCTGATTTCATCGGAGCGCTCGAAGGGCGAGATCCTCGTCTTCCCCCGCCGGGTGCTCAAGATGCGGTCTAGCGGGAGCGATGACGAGGAGAAGAGGGGGTCCCCAGCCGATACTAGGAGCCATGGACAGCACGTTCGAAATGACGAGCCACAGGGGATCGGAAGACAAACGTCGGTCTTCCACTGGCAGGACGTCTGCTACGACGTCCAGATCAAGAATGAGAAAAGGACAATCCTAGACCATGTAGATGGGTGGGTGAAGCCGGGCACCTTGACAGCACTTATGGTGAGTTCTTGTCCTTGGATATAGAGTGACCATCTTCGTTAATAACTATTGTTCTTAGGGAGTTTCTGGGGCAGGGAAGACGACACTTCTAGACGTGCTGGCCAGCCGAGTAACGATGGGGGTTATTTCAGGGAAGATGTTAGTTGACGGCCAGCCTCGCGATGCTTCATTCCAACGCAAGACAGGATACGTCACTCAACAAGATTTGAACCTGCACACTTCCACAGTCCGCGAGGCCTTGCAATTCAGCGCGCTGCTTCGGCAGCCAGCTCGGTACAGCCGGCGGGAGAAACTCGACTATGTGAACGAAGTAATCAAGCTGGTTGACCTTGAAGACTGCGCAGACGCTGTGGTCGGAAATCTTGGCGAGGGCCTGAATGTAGAACAACGGAAACGCCTAACTATCGGAGTCGAGCTAGCGGCACGTCCCGAGCTGTTGCTGTTCCTGGACGAACCGACGTCCGGCCTCGATAGCCAGACATCTTGGGCCGTCTGTGACCTCATGGAGAAGCTGACCAAGAACGGCCAGGCAATTCTCTGCACAATCCACCAGCCGTCCGCAGCCCTCTTCCAACGATTCGACCGCCTCCTCCTACTAGCAAAGGGTGGCCGGACTGTGTATTTCGGGGAAGTTGGCCACGATTCGTCTATTCTCTTGGACTATTTCGCCCGCAACGGCGCTCCGCAGTTCAAGCGCGGGACCAACCCTGCGGAATATATGCTCGACGTTGTCGGGGCCACCTCTAACTCGAAGGCTGGGCCCAAGATCGACTGGCCAAGCGTCTGGCGTGAGAGCCCCGAATATCAGGATGTACGACGGGAGCTTGATCAGCTGTCTCACGTGGGCAAGGCCGGGTCTCCCGCTTCCGAGGAGGCTGCGGCAGAATTCGCCTCGCCTTTTACGACGCAGCTAGGCCAAGTCACAAAGCGAGTCTTCCAGCAGTACTGGAGAACCCCCAGTTACCTTTTGTCAAAGTTTGTCCTCAGCGCTGGCTCGGTACGTAGTATCACTACTTTTGGAGGATTCCTTTCTTTCTTTTGCTTTGCTCGCCCTTGCAGCATGTCCCAGCTGACAATCCTCTATAGGCCCTATTTATTGGATTATCACAAGTAAATGGCGACGTCACGCAGCGCGGCCTCTTCAACCAGATGCTCGCGACATACATCTTTCTCTTCATCTTCAGCCAGGTCGTCGAGCAGATCCTGCCCCTGTTCGTCTCCCAGCGCACCCTCTACGAGGCGCGAGAGAGGCCAGCGAAGGCTTACTCGTGGATGGTCTTTCTCGCCGGGAATATTATTGTCGAGCTAGCGTGGAACTCGGTAGGTCTCAAGTTCCCACACGAACTCATTATTGATATGGTCTTTTTTTTTTTTTTTTTTTTTTTTTTTTGCGCTAATAAGGGGTTCTAGCTCATGGCGGTCTTCTGCTTCCTTTTCTGGTGGTTCCCTATGGGGCTTTACCGCAACGCAGAGTGGACGGATGCTGTCCACTCGCGCGGCATCACGGCTTTCTTACACCTCTGGGTCTTCTTCGTTTTCACGAGCACGTTCGCGAACGCGCTCATCGCTGCCATCGAGACCGAGCAGGTCGCCGGCGCATGCTTGAACTTCTTCTTCAACGTCATGTTTGTCTTTGCAGGGTAGGTTCCCACCACCACTCACACTCACACTCACTCATTCTTCCCTCGAAAATGTCCTAACTTGAATCGCTATCTTAGAGTTCTCGCCGGACCCGATGAGCTCCCAGGGTTCTGGATCTTCATGTACCGCGTCAACCCCTTCACTTACGTGGTAGAGGGCTTCCTCGGTACAGCCCTCGCCAACGCCCCCGTAACCTGCAAGGCGAGCGAACTCGTCCAGTTCGAGGCACCGGGGGGCACGTCATGCGGGGAGTACGCCGCACCGTACATACGGGAGAATGGAGGGTATCTCGTCGATGACAATACTAGCAGCTGCAGCTACTGTGGCACGGCGGATACTACCTCGTTCTTGACTAGTATGAACATGGACTTTGACAATCGGTGGCGCGACTTTGGATTCATGTGGGCGTTTTGCGTGTTCAATGTCGCTGCGACGATTGGTCTGTACTGGCTCGTGCGTGTTCCCAAGCGGAGGGCGAGGGAGTGAAAGTGCCGAGCAAGTATTAGTATACTACGAAGAACGGGCTAGCCTCATGTACTAAATCAAGACGAGAAGACGAGACGCCTACAAGAAGCATAGTTGGGTACATTGATATTAGACGTTCTCTTGGAACGGTAAACGGTGTTTTAGCTGGCAATGGGAACGCTGGCTAGCAGTAGACAGACCTAGATTGAGGTGAAAGCAATATTAATCGACCTATACTATTTACCATCATCACCTCTACCTACCTTCTATGAGTAAAACTGGCAATCCGTATCCGAGAGGGAGGATTACATACTAGATTTTTTAGGCTTATAAGTAAATTATTAATAAATTAAAATTATATCCTGGTACAAGTTACAATTGAGCTGTCACGAGGCCTTCCTCGTGTCGCACGAGCTTGTTATCTCGAATCCAAACTCTGCGGGAACATCAAAAAGGCATCTTGATTTCTTGTGATTATTACGTGATCAGTTTTATTCAGATTTATTCTTCACTGATAAGGGGAAAAAGAAAAATTAAAAATTTAAATAAAATAAAATAGAAATAAAATAAAACGAAGTTATCTCTGCCGCCATTCGTCACAAGTAAAAAAAGCTGGTCTTGGGATGGTCTGAGAGAAAATTTGGTGCGTCTTTCTCCACCCCAGAATTGAATGCATCGATGCCCACAAGTTGCACATCACCGTCAATCTAAAAATCCAAAATAAATTGGAGAAAATTCCTACCAAAATTCTCCTTTCAGCTTTTGAGCGTACACACCATCATCACATCATGGCGCCAGCATCGTTTGGGGAAATGGGCTATTGGGACGAGCGGTATGAGAAAAGAAAGGACTTCTTCGACTGGCTCCAGCCAGCAGAAGCCATGGACAGCACCATCAAAGCAGCGTTGAATGCATCTCCCCGACAGGATCCCAAGATCCTTCACCTTGGTTGCGGGACGTCGACGTTGTCGTTTGATCTCCGCAAACTGGTTCGGCGTCCCGAGCTGGTGCACAACGTCGACTTTTCCAAGCCGGCAATCGACCTGTGCAGAAAACGAGAAGCCGAAATCTTCGGTGAAGGGAGGGAAGGGAGAGAAGGGAATGGGGTAGGAGAGAGGAATGGTTCCGATCCTTCTCTGTCACCGGGTATGAAGTGGAGTGTCGTCGACCTCCTCTCCTCCGAACAGATATGGCAGCTTCGTAAGCAAGAAGACGCCACGGCCACTTCAGAGCCCTTCGATATGATTGTAGACAAGTCGACCTGCGACTCGCTGTGCTGTGGAGAAGACGTCGTCGTTCGTCTGCCCTATAAGATCCCTCCGCGAGCATCCGACGACCCGTCAGCCCACTCGGGCCCGGATGAGGTGGTTCCATCCGCAGCGGTTGCCCAATCCAGTGTTTATCCCCTCAACCTGCTCGCCGTGCATCTGGCCTACCTGTCTCCGCCCGGAGCGCATTGGGTCGCATTGAGCTTCTCCAAGGGTCGCTTCGACGACTTCGACCCGAGCAGACGTGGTCATCCGAATCCTGTTCTCTTGAAGACTGCGGGGCCGCTAGGCGAGGCGGATAGATACCTAGCGAATCCTGGAGAATTGTGGGAGCTAAAGTCGGTGGAGGAGATCCTAGTTCCCGAGGATGTCAACGACAAGAATGCGGGACAAATAATTCATCGCCCTGCAATATTTCACTATCTCTCCGTCCTCGTGCGGACCGACACGAGGTTCGAATGCAAATAAACCAATCAACAATCTCACGTTCCCTTCGTGGCGGAGAAGACTAGACCTGGGATATCCCCTCTTTCCGCTACACCAGTCAGGGCCACCCCGCCGCTGGCCTGCATTAAAAGCAATATTCTGCAAGGGAAATGTGGGTGACGGGCCAATTTTACGCAAGTGAGACTGAAGATTACTACCTTGGGCTCCAAAAAGGGCTGATCCTTGGGCTGAATACGAGAAGGCCCCTGCAGGAAATTGTGGAACCAGAACCGGATGTTATGGATGCGATAGGTGCTATGGAGTATGATTCAAGGTGTGTTTTGGTGGTGCGTCTTCAGATTGCCTGGCTTTGAGCTGAAGAAATGTGGGTAAGATCGGAGGATTATTCGACCTGGGCGAGAATGAAAAAAGTACGAGTTACGACGAATGAGATCCTCCGTCGTGCGTGCGGGAGAATTGGAAGCGACATTAGCTTCCAGTGGTAGGATATATGGATTCTGGACCAATCGGTACCCTGCCTGCTTCGCATTCATCATGACAGGATCAAGAGACGAGACTAAGAGCTGACTCGTAATATAAAGATGACTTTAATATAAAATCAGGCCGAGAGAATTTCAAGTCTCTGTTCCCAGCCATTTGACGACCCATCTTCCTCATTGCTCCTTCTCGTCGAAGATAATTTCAGCATCACGATATTCAGTAGGCGAGATGCAGAGCTCTTGGATTGCACGAGCTCCTTTCTTTATAGGTCTCTTTCAGGCCCTTCGGCTTGTCTCTCTCGGCCATGCTGCACCCAGTAAGTTCCCGGACCACCTGGCCTGTTAAAATGGGAAAAAAGAAAAGAAGAAAAAAAAAAAAAAAGAGCTGGAGATGAGATATGTCTAATCAGAGAAAACAACAGCTGCCGGGACGTGTCCTGATCTGTCATCTCCCGAGTGCTGCTACAATGCATGGTACTCCTGGACCTCGTCCAAGTCTGTGTTTGAGGAGCTAACTCCCAGCACCTACTTGACAAAGACGACCTCTACTGCGGTCCCAATTCCTGACCCATCTCTCACCACGCTTTGTGATGGATTTCCGCGCCTGCTCGGCCCGGACTATTCGTATTCTACCTTTGTTACCACGTTTGACGAGCCTTCCACCACTTGGGTTGGCAATTCATACATCACGCCTGCGCCGGACTGCACCATTAATGAGGCCGATTGCACTCCTTACATGCTCGACTACGAGTCTTCCACCTCTGCTTATCAGACCAACAACTCGAACCCTTACCCCTTCCATCCTCCATGCACCACCTACTCGGCGTGTCCGGGAGAAGGAGAGGGCATGTGCAAGATGATTGTCAACGTCGAGACGGTATACTACTGGCCGGTTACCATGACGGGAGACTTCTGCGGAGACCGATCAACCATTACCAATCCCGAACCGACGAAGTCGACTGTTATCGCGGGTACGACCTACGTCTCGCCCAGCGTCTACGTCATCGTGTCCCAGTTGAACCCCGCCAGCTACGCAGCGAGATACAGAGCCAAAGACTGCGGCCACGACTTGACCAACAAAGTCTTCAGCATGCATCCCACCGACGTGAGCACTCACTGGGGTCCCCTGAAGCGAAACACCGAGACCTTCCGCCAACTCAACCTCGCCGATCTGAACACCCCCATCCCGGCCACCGCTTACTTCTGGCTCACGGAGCTGCCCAACTGCCAGGCCGACCCAGAGACCTGCAAGTCAACGATCAGGACCGATTATCAGCCTTACCTGTCGGCTGCGACCCAGTCCTTGCGCGGCCTGGACCCGGATGAGCTCGCTTACTGCGATCTTCACCCGAGCCAGCATAATATGCTTGGAGCGCCGACTTGGATTCCGTTGGAGCCTACACCTGATGACTGGCCGACGCCGACTCCCACTCCTACCGTTGGCCCACAGGCCGGTACTAATAGTCCTGCAGAGACTGGTACCGCCTGAAAGCTGAAGTGAGGGAGATATTAATGTCGTCTATGACTCATGGGATTTTCTGAAACGCATGGATGGGATGACTACGAGCAAATAGTGAAGTAAATGAATTGGATAATGAATGTGTTTCGATTATTCTCCCTTCCGATGACAGTACACTAGTAGAGGCGTCTATACCGCTAACTCTAATGCCTTGCCCATGCGTAGGAAGATGTACCGCGAGAGCTCTAGAGTTCTAGCTGAATCCTGTTTGACCGTATCAGTATCATCAAGACACATTTATATCGAAGGAAGTAGACTTGGGAAAGGAGTCGGTACCAATCCATAAACCAGGACAGTGTCCCACCGAGACTCTTGCAAAGGGCCTGACTGTTTGTATTGTCCGGGGATACATCGGCTGCACACCAGCCGTCGTCGCCATATTTACCCGTGTCTGCTCTAAACAGCTTCGCGGACAACGCCTTTGCGAATCCCCGTCCTCGGTAGGCCTCCTGATACATCATTCGTTAAAATCAGGATCATGTCTGGATAGAGCATGGCATGAGCGACTATTCGACTTACCTCACAGTAAAGACTCGATAGTGAACCGTCGACACCTGGAGCACCGGACAATCTTAGATTGATGTCATCAGCAACAGCCAAGGGCTTGCTTACCGAGAAATGCCCATGCAATCGGAGTCTTGTCCCTCGTCTTGATCGTGAGACTGGGCAGTAAAACGAACGTATGCCTTATATACCTAATGTGTCAGTTCATAGTTTCTGATTTTCCAAACGGGCAGAGATCCCACACATTTGCCTTGGTAAATATGTCCTGGATATGGCAATTTGGCAGTCTTCGTGCGTTGCTGGGGACCAGTGCAAACCATCCGCCAAGTCTACCTCGCCACTTGGCAAGTCCTCCATCCTAAACAGCCACTTGTTGGACCCGAGGTCCGCCGAATTTGATTTAAACTTGATTCCCTTCTCTTTCATGACTTCTTGAATGGCTGAATGCAGAGTGCCAACCAAGAGATTCCCGGGGTAAGCCATCTCTCCGTCGTAGGCATTCCCAATTCTCCGAGCTTCTTCAACAACGGCCACGATCTGCTCGGCGCAGACCTCCCGGTCCGAATCCGATACTTTCCCGTCCTCCAGCGTTGAGTAAACCCACATCTGCGTCTCGGGTGACGTTGCAGGGTCTAGAAAGGCCGCCGTGAAGTGGATGGTCTCCTTCTCCCCATCTTGGCGAAAGGCATCGGGCGGCGTTACGATGATTCTAGAAGTTGGAGCCAGCCCTCCCTTGAAGCGAGTGAACTGCAGCCGGCGGAGGAGGGGTAGGGAATAGGGCAAATGACCGGCGAGAAGCTCGACGAGGCCCTCGGGGACGGAGGTAGAAGACAGGACCGTGGGTGGCATTCTTGAGGCGTTGTCTGGGAAGGGTTCTGATAGGGAATCCCGCGGCCTATTGTGTTACGACTCAAGATTGGCCTTCTCAAAGCTGCCTCATTTAGTGAGGGGTTGGTTATGTTACGAAGCCCGAGCAGGGAGCTCTCATTGATGCCTGCCTTGACGTGATTAGTCGGAATGGGATCCAACACATTCCCATACGAAAACCATGCCCGTATTTTGTGACTCAAACAGCTCCACGTCACAGCCTCCTGCCTAAAACAGTTCAGTCACAAACCTATGGTGAAACGGTGCCATTTCAGTGGTGCGACACGGAACTTGGATCCGAACAATGTCGTTAAGGCCCATTTTGCTGTGGTTCTTTTGGGAGAATTTTTCGGTAGTGCGAAACAAAGTTCTCTGGTTTCGACTTCGATTCTAATATTTTCCTTCTCTCATTTTGGCTAGTTCCTCGCAGGCATAAGTACACTGCCACTCTATTATCATGATGAGGTACTTCTTTCTCCCACCATGGCCAGGCTATTTTTAGCCCCCACCCAGCGCATGGGACTCCTCATCAGGCAAGCTGTTGTTCTGACGAGCCGGGCTGTTGTTCGAGAATAATTAAAATACTCTCTGCTCACACTTATTTGGCTTTATGCAAGCAGAACTCCAGGAAAGCAAAGCTTTACAGAGTTCATACATTAAAATTGAAATAGCTCAAGTACCATTCTAATTTTAGTTTAGGATAGGTGGCAATTATAGCTTAAATATATACTAATTATAGCTTAAGTATAAAGTATAAAGGGAAAAATAATAATAGAAATAAAATAAAAATAAAAACTTTTAAAAAAACTCTTAAAAAATCTTTTTAAAAAATTAAAAAAATAATAGGAAAAAAAAAAAGAAGAAAATTACTAGAAATTAAAGCAAATTCTATATTAAACTATTAAAATTAATCTCCTTATTATCTTAGCTTTCTTAGTTAGGCTTAATAAAAATATTATTACCTATATTAACTTAGTAATAGGATTAACTAAGGGAGGAGGTGGGAGGGAGGGCTTTAGTATAATATATTACCTATATAGTATTAAGAGTAACTAATTTAATATTAAGTTAAGCCTTTTCTTAAGAGAGTTAGACCTCTATTTTATCTAATTACTTATTTATTATTTTAATAAAATAAGTTTAATATATTTTAAAGTTTTAATTATAAATTTTAGTTATAGTAGTATAAGTAGGGGAGGGGGTAATAGATATAGATAATAGAGAAATAAGGGATTTATAGGCTTCTATTTTATAGCTAGTAATTAGTAGGTAATATTAAAAGGCTATTAAGAATATAAAAAAGTATTAGGATTATATTAGAAGAAAGGAATAAATATTTAGAGTATTATCTATTATAGTAGTAATTAGTATAGGCTTCTTTAGTATTATTAAGGGCTTCCTTTATAATAGAACTAATAATAATATACTAGTTTTAAAAATTAAAGTTTTTATAATAGTTAGTATAAGGAATAGATATTATTTAGCTATTATATTATAAGAAAAAAGTAGATTAATTTACTATTTTTTTTAAGTACTATATATTTTTAGAATAAGGGTTTTTTTTAATATAGTAGGTAGGGTAGAGGTAGAGGAAGGGGATAGTACTAGTAGCTAATAAATAGTTTTAAGATTTAAAGAAAAAGGTATTTTAATAATAAAATTTAAATATATCTATTTTAATAATAATAATATTATTATTATTATTATTATTATTTTTATTTTTTTTTCTTTTTCTAATTATATTATTAGTAGTATTTCCTTTAGTAATATACTTTTTAGTAATATTATTATTATTATTATTATTATTATTATTATTATTATTATTATTATTATNTCTTCTTCTTCTATATTATTTCTAGGTAGTTCTTCTATTATAGTATTTTTAAAAGTTTCTTCTTCTTTTAGGAATTTTATATTATATATAGTTTATTTTTATATTTTTATTATTATTATTATTATTATTATTATTATTATTATTATTATCTTTATAGTTTTTATTATAGTAAGTAGTAGTCTTTTAAATATATTTATATTACTTTAATAACTAGGTTATATTATAAGAGGTATCTAATAATTAAATTAGCTAGAATTTATTAAATAGAATAGTAGATAGAATGTATTAGAGTTATTTATTATTAAATTATAGATATTACCTAATTTAGTAATTTTTATAATTATATAGTTTTTTATAATATATTTAAAATTATTTTTAATATTTAAAGATATTTTTTAATTAATTTTAATTATTAATTAAAAAAATAAATAAAAAAAGAATTAGTAATAATAATAGTAATAGTAAGTATAGTAATAATAGTAATAATAATAATAGTAATAATAAGAAAAAAGTTAGAAAAGGAAAGGGGAAAAAAAAAAGGAAGGCTAAAAATATAGAAATTTCTATATCTTTAATATAATATATTTAAAATTAAAAATAATTATAATTATTATTTAATTATAAGCTAATTAAATATTAATATTAAAAATAATTATTATTTTATAATTAAAGTTTAATTATATATATATATAAATATAATTTAGTTTTAATAGATATTAAAGATAATTATTTATAATAATATTAATCTAAGAAAAATCCCTAGAGGCTTCTAAAGCTTTTATTTTTATAATAATTATATAAAAAAGCTTACTTTAGTTTATAATAGTTATTTTTAATTAAATAATTTAAATATAAAGTTAGTTATTTTTTTTATAAAGTCTTTATATAATAGCTTATAAAATTTAAGTCTTAATATTAGTTTTATTATTTAGAAGTAGAGGAGGAGGGAGAAAAGGTAAAAGAAGAGGAGAAGGAGGAAGTAGAGGTAGTAGTAGAGGAAAAGGAGGAAATAGAGGAAGTAGTAGAAAAAAAGGGGCTTATCTTTAAATAGTAAGCTAATTATAATAAAGATAAAAATATTATTAAATTATATTAAGATTTCTATTAATATTAATATTAAAATAAAAGATTATATTTTTATATTAGATTTATAAAACTAATATATTTAAAATAATATTATAAAAATAATTTTATTAAAAGTTAAGAATTTAGCTAATTTAATTAATATTAGAAAATAGAATTTTAAGCTTATCTTAGATAATAGTAATATATTTATTAATATTATTAAGAAGTATATTAAAATCTTAATTATATTAGTTAAAATAATTAATTTATAATAATAGTATATCTTACTTAGTTAAATATATTAGAATCTTTAAAATAAGTTAACTTTTTATATTAAGAAGGTAGGTTTAAATATTAATTTTTAATAATAGAGGAGTATTTATATAAGCTATAATATAATATACTTAGTTATAGATAGCTTACTAGCTATTATTATTATTTTAAATATTATAAGAAAGAGCTTAGATAATCTAGTAGATATCTTCTCTATAATATTTTTACTATTAATATATAAGTAAACTAATAAGATAATTTTAAAGGTATATTATAGTTTACTAGCTAGATTTAAGATTAGTAGTAGCTATAATATAGAAGAGATAAAGAGGAATATTATATTTAATATAAAGATATAATATTAAGATAAATAGATATAGAATAGAGGAAAAAGTAATAAGAAACTAAAAAGGATAGAAGCTATTAGAATAAATAGGAGATAAATTTAATATTAGGAATAAATAAGTTATTAACTTATTATTAGAAATAAAAATAGAAAATAAAATATTATTTTAACTAAAATATAAAAATAACTTTTCTTTTTTTTTAATAAGTTATAACTAATATTTAATTATACTTTAATTACTTAGTAATTAACTTATAACTAAGCTTTAATTATATATTAATTATATACTAAAATATATAATTAGTAAAATAAAATAAAATAAAAATAAAAATAAAAATAAAATTAAGGGGCTTTTAGTAAATATAAGCTTTAACAAATCTAATTACTAAATCTTACTTAAGCTATAGTACCTAGCTATCTCTATAAGGTATTAAGATTAAAAGATATTTTAAAAAGAAGTTTTTAAAGAATATATATATAGAAGATTATAATATATATTAAACTAGGCTAAAACTTAAGATTTAATATATTAATAATAATAATATTAAAAGTTAAACTTTATAACTTATAAATTATTATAATATAAATAATAACTAAAGGAAATTATACTCTCTAGTATAAAGTATTTCCTTTAAAAAACTTATAAATAGACCTAAAAATAAATATAACCTAATAACTATTATATTTAAATAGTAATAAACTAAAATAACTATTAAATATAATAAGAATTATAAAAAGTAATATCTATTAAAAATTATCTATACTAGATTTCTAAATAATATTAACTACTTTACTTATAATACTATTACTTAGCTTATTAATAGTTTAAAGGTTTTTAATAAATATAATTTAATAACTAATATAAATAAAAAGCTTAATTTTAAAATTACCTACTTTTCTAGTTAATATCTAATTATAATTAAGATTAGTATTTATTATTTTAATTAGAAGAACTAGTATCTTAACTTTACTTATCTATTTAAAATTAAAGTTATTAACTTTTTTATTTATAATATAAATATATAAAGCTTACTTAAAAAAATATACTTCTTATAAAAGTAGATTTCCTTATATATAGGTAGCTAATATCTACTAAGATTTTCTAGATAATCTTATATTTTTAAAACCTTTTAAAGTATTTCTAAAAGTAGCTTAATTTTAACTACTTTATTTTATAGTAATATAAAGTTAAATAATATAATTAAAAAACTAATAAATATTCTACTTTAAAATATTAAAATTATAAGCTAATATATTATAATAGTAAAAAGGGGGATATTAGTAAAAAGGGAGATGTTCTCAAGGTTCCGTAAGAATAGTAGTGGAAAAATATTATTCCTTACTATAAACTATAGCTATAGTTATTTCTTTTCTTTCCCTTCCTCTCTTAAAAGGGAAAATAAATTCTTTAATAAGTTTATTAAATTTACTAAATATTCTAATTATTAATTCTTCTTTTAATTAACTTAGTAATTATTAGTTTTTATAGATTATCTTATATAGTAACTTTAGATAGTTTTTTTATTATTTTATATATATAAGTATTTTTTATTTAATACTCTTATAATCTTTAGCTTCCTTCTATTTAAAAGCTTCTTTTAGTTATAATATAGCTCTATTTCCTATTAATTAACTATTTCTAATATCAATTTCTATTCCTATTAGAAAAACTATAGTACTTCTTATAGAAATTATTCTAGATCTTTTTAATTAACTATTTTTTCTTATTTCTTATAATATTTTAGGTAGGCTATACTATTCTATCTTATCTAGAAATCTAACTAAGATCTACTTAGGGGGCTCTATAAGCTTTATCTATAGATTATCATTATTATTATAATAAATAAGTTACCTAGGCTAGAACTAGAAAATTAAAGTATAATAGATTATAAAAATAACTTAATATAATAATATCTAAAAAATAAAGTAAATATATTAACTAAAAGAAAACTTATTAATTAACTATTTCTAAAGATAATAAAGTTTAATAAAGACTTATCTAATTTAAATATTAAAAAGCTTAGATATAATAAGATCTAATTAAGTTAAAGTTTTCTTTTAACTTATTTAAAAAAATTAAAATCTAATCTTATTTAATTTAAAAAGCTTATATTTAAAATAATTAATTAATAGGAATTATCTAATAATATATAAGGAATTATAATTAAGATCCTTATCTAACTACTTTTATTAGAAATAGTTTTAATAGCTAAGTAATTACTAATAATA
The DNA here is from genome assembly GCF_000732125.1 of Scedosporium apiospermum. Classification (NCBI taxonomy): domain Eukaryota; kingdom Fungi; phylum Ascomycota; class Sordariomycetes; order Microascales; family Microascaceae; genus Scedosporium; species Scedosporium apiospermum. Next base: position 14,279 of record NW_015971816.1, on the reverse strand, counting down.
AAAGCCCCTAAGTATATTATAATTATTATTTCTATAGTTTTAATAATTAGGAATAAGATAAATAGGAGAGGATTTTACTATTATAAAGATCTCTTTAATAATTATTTTAATATAATAAGAAGAACTTTTACTAATAACTTTAAATATTATAAGTAATAACTATCTTTACCTTTACTAATTTATCTATTATTAATATACTAATATAATACTTATTTCCCTAAAACTTAAAACTTAATATTATATTTAATATTACTTTTTATTTTAATTTTAAGTTTAAATATAGTTTTTAAAGATCTTATCTTAATAATAATTAAAGAAGGTACTTTTAACTTAATAGAGCCTAGAAATAATTTTAATTATAAAATATCCCCTAATATATTTATATTCCTTATTATTATAATAATAAAAAGAGGGATATTAGTGAAAAGGAGGATATTCTTAAGGTTCTGTAAAAGTAGTAGTAAAAGAATATTATTCTTTACTATAGGCTATAGCTATAATTATTTCTTTTCTTTCTCTTTCTCCCTTAGGAGAAAGAATAAGTTTTTTAATAAGTTTATTAAGTTTTTTAAGTTATTTTAGTTATTAATTCTTCTTTAAATTAACTTAATTATTATTAGTTCTTATAAATTATCTTATATAGTAATTCTAGATAGTTTTTCTATTATTTTATATATAAAAGTATCCCTTATTTAATATTCTTATAATCTTTAGCTTCCCCCTATTTAAAAACCTCCTTTAGTTATATTATAGCTCTATTTCCTATTAATTAACTATTTCTAATATCTATTTCTATTTTTATAAGTAGAATTATAGTATTTTTTATAGGAACTATCTTAGACCTTTTTAATTAATTATTTCTTCTTATTTCTTATAATATTTTAAGTAAGTAATATTATTTTATCTTATCTAAAAGTCTAATTAAGATCTATTTAAAGAGCTCTATAAGCTTTATCTATAGGTTATTACTATTACTATAGTAAATAAGTTACTTAAGCTAAAATTAGAAAATTAAAATATAATAGATTATAGAAATAACTTAATATATTAGTATCTAAGAAATAAAGTAAATATATTAGCTAAGAAGAAACCTATTAATTAACTATTTCTAAAGATAATAAGGTTTAGTAAGGATCTATCTAATTTAAATATTAAGGAGCTTAGATATAATAAGATCTAGTTAGATTAGAGTTTTCTTTTAGTTTACTTAGAAAAATTAGAATCTGATCTTATTTAAATTAGAGAGCTTATATTTAAATTAGTTAATTAATAGGAATTGTTTAATAATATATAGGGAATTATAATTAGGATTTTTATTTAGTTATTTTTATTAAGAATAGCTTTAATAGCTAAGTAGTTACTAGTAATAAAAGCTTTTAGATATATTATAATTACTATTTTTATAGTTTTAATAATTAGGAATAAGATAAATAGGAAAGGATTTTACTATTATAAAAACTTTTTTAATAACTATTTTAATATAATAAAAAAAGCTTTTATTAATAACTTTAAGTATTATAAATAATAATTATCTTTACCTTTACTAATTTATTTATTATTAATATACTAATATAATTTCTATTTCCTTAAAGCTTAAAGCTTAATATTATAATTAATATTACCTTTTATTTTAATTTTAAATCTAAATATAACTTTTAAAGATCTTATTTTAATAATAATTAAAGGAGAAACCTTTAATTTAATAAGGCCCTATAGTAGTTTTAATTATAAAATATCCTCTAATATATTTATATTTCTTATTATATAAGCTACTAGAAATAAAGAGAAGTTCCCTTCCTTTAATAGGATAAATATTATATTATTTATAAAATACTATAAAGAAAATATTTTCCTTATAGTATTTTATAAATAATATAATATTTATCCTATTAAAGGAAGGGAACTTCTCTTTATTTCTAGTAGCTTATATAATAAAAAATATAAATATATAACTTTTATATATAAAAATAATAAAATTTATAATTATAACCCTTATATTAATACTTTAACTTTAGAAATAGAAAGTAAATATAGGAAATATTAATTATTTATTTTTAAGAAGATCTTTATAAATATTTAATATAATAAATTCTTATATATAAAATTTATTATAGTAATTTTATCTAAATAAGATATCTTAAGGAGAGATAATTACTAGTTAAATAAATATAAATATATATTCCCTAATATTAGTAAGAAGATATAATTTAAAGTAAATAACTTTTATAATATTTTTAAAAAGCTAACCTATAATAAGTTAGTAACTAAGTCTTATTAAAATAATATAAAAATAGATATAGAGTAAAGTAAGTTTTTTAAATTTAAGAGAGCTAAGTAGAAAGTAAAGTAAGCTAAAGAGAAAATAAAAAAGAAAGAGAAAGTAATTAAAGAAAATAAAGAAAAAGAAAAAAAAGAAATTAATATATATTTAATCTTAATAGGAAAGAAAAGTAAACTAATAAGTAATTAAAAATTATAATTTAATATTATAAACTTTTTTATTAAAAAAAAATAAAAGGCTATAGATATCTTTACTAATATAAGTAGCTTTAAAAGAAGATAAACTTTAGTTAATTAATTAGATTTTAATTTAGATAAGAGTAGAGAATAGTTAGAAAACTTTAAACTAAGTAATCTCTTTAAGAGCTTTAATAAAATAGCTTTTTAAAAAATATTATTTATAAGGTCTTTAGTATTACTAGAGGAAATTATTATAAATAGGATTTTTAAGCTTAAAGTTAATTTAATTATAGTAGAAATACTATAATTATCTTCCTAAATAATAATAGAACTAGAAAAGTAAGGGATTAATATTATTAATAGTATTTAAATATAGATCCTAACTAGGGAACTAGCTAGGAAAGAAGATTATTAGAAAGGGAAACCCTTATAAGGAGCTAGGGTAGCTATACTAGAAGTATCTAAGAGGAAAGCTAAGAATATTTAAGAGGTTTTCTTTATATTTAATATAAATATTATTAAATTACTTTTTATAGGGGAAGAAGTTATTAATTAACTATTTTCTAATTAAAAAGCTAATATATAAATATTAAAAGTTAATTTTAATTTAATAAAAGTTTACTTAATATAATATTTATTATATATAAAAATTAAAATTAATAGTATTATAAATAAAGATATTATTAATATCTTTGATATTAATATAGAAATTAATATTTTTTATATTTTTTATATAAAAAAAAATAACCTTTTATATATTAAGATTAATATAATCTTATACTTATTTAGTAATTAGTAATCTTTCCTTTTAAGAAGCTATTATAAGACTTTAATATAAATAGAAAGCTAAAAACTTTTTATTAGGTTTTATATCTTTATAAATAACTTTTTAGATATATCTATAGTACTAGGAATATTTTTTATAAAGGTATTTTACTTTTCTTTTAATTATAATAATTTCTTAAATTTTATTAGAAAGGAGGTTATTATTAATAAAACTTAGCTTATTATACTACTTTTAAAACCTCTTAGGATAGTTAAGTACTAGGAAAACTAGAGGAGGAATCCCCTATTAGGAAGGATTTCTTAGAAGCTATATTAGTATCTACTCCTTTACTATTAAATTTCTTCCTATTATTTATCTTAGAAGATATTTCTAAATTATTTAAAAATTTTTTTAAAAAAAATAAGAAAATTATCTATAAAATATTATATAATATAGCTAAATATATATATTAGATCTTAGTAAAATTTAAAAAAAGGAGCTTTATATATAAAGCTCCTTTTTTTAAATTTTACTAAGATCTAATATATATATTTAGCTATATTATATAATATTTTATCTAATAGATTAATTTTAAAAATAGATTTAAAATAAGCTTTTATATATTCTAATATATTTAATTTTTATTTTAGATAATTTAAAAATAAGTTAATAAATATAAATATAAGATATTAAACTACTTACTTTAAAAACTCTTTAGCTTTAGAAAAAGTAAAAATATTTTATATTATCCTCTAGTTTACTTTTTAATAATTATTAAAAAGTAAACTAGAGGATAATATAAAATATTTTTACTTTTTCTAAAGCTAAAGAGTTTTTAAAGTAAGTAGTTTAATATCTTATATTTATATTTATTAACTTATTTTTAAATTATAATTAAGTTTTTCTTATAGAAACTAGTAAAGATCTAATAGCTTTTAATTTTTCTATTAGATTTCTAAATATATATATACTATCCTAAGAAGCTATTAATTCTATTAAGTAGTTTATAAAAATAGTTATTATAATTTTTTATAATCTTATATTTTATATTATTATAGCTTACTTTAATAATATAATTATAAGAAAGCTAATAAGTAAATATAATAAAAAAGAGGTTTTTAAATTATCTAAAATAAAAATATATATCTTTAAATATTTATAGAATATTAATAAGATATTTTTAAATTTAGAATTAGTTAATTATATAACCTTAGTAAAAAAGATAGAGTAGTTAAAGTTTTCTTATAAAGTTATAAGCTATCTCTATAGCTATAGAAAGAGGTTTTTAATTAATTAAAATATTTAAAAGATTATAAAATAGTAGATTTATAAGAATATTAGAGATATCTAATAATTTCTTAATATTATTAGGTTTTATAAGATTTAAGTATTTAAATATATTATAGTTATATTACCTTTTACTAAGCTTTTAAAAAAGAAGGTTATCTTTATCTAGATTATTAATTAATAGGAAGCTATAGATTCTTTAAAGAAAGCTTTTTTATCTAAATTAATTTTAAAAGTTTTAAATTATTTTATAGATATTAAGCTAATCTATTTAATTATAGATACTTTACTATTAGGATAGGGAATTATTTTAGCTTAACTTTTTAAAGTAGAATAATACTTTATAAGATTTAAGAGTAAAGTATAGATATTAGTAAAATAGAACTATAATTAGATTAAGTAAGAGTACTAAAAAATACTAATTACTTTCTATAAGCTCTAGACTTATTTTATAAAAATCTATTTTATTTTTAAAATTAATTATTAAGTTTTTACTTATTAGTTTAATAAGTAATCCTCTAAAATCTTAAGTATTCTAATTATATAATAGATTATATATATTTAATTATTTAACTTTAAAGTCTACTATATCTAAAGAAAAGATAATATAATAGTAAATACTCTTTTAAAAAAGGAACCTAGTTTATCTAATATATAGGAAAGGGAGAATAAGTAGGATTTAGATAAATTTATTAATTAATAGATCTTATATATAAAGGTCTTATAGTTTCTTAATAAGAGCTATTTAGATAAGTATTAATAAATTATTTAATTCCTATTTTCTTTTAAAAAACTAAGTAATATAATTATTAAGTAATTCTATACTTTTAAAAATAAAGTTTTTAAGTTTTAAGTTAAGTTAAGTATTTTATAGTTAAGAAGTAGTAATAATTATAGAAAAAGAAAAGTAATTAAAAATAAAAAAGAAAAAAAAGCTATTTAGTAAAAATTATATTAGAAATTAAGTTATAGAAGGAAAAATAATATAAATTAACTAATTAATAGGTTTTATTATTAGGAAGGCCTTTAGAACTAAGTAGTAGAAAGATATAAGAGCTATTTAGAATATTAGAATTTTAATATTAGAAGACTTTAAGATTAAATAATATTAACTTCTCTTAGCTATTTATTTTAAAAGATCTATATTAATATCTAATATATACTTTCTAGTTATAAATATTATTTCCTAGTAGAGGCTAGATATAATTTAATAAGATATATAGTAGCTACTAATTTTATAAATATTATAATAAAAAATATTATTAAATAGTTTTTAAAATTAGTTATTAGTTTTTTTAAGCTATTATTAAGTATTATTATTAATAATAACTTAGAAAATAAAGTAGAACTAATAGAGCTATTAAAGAAATATAAAATTTATTAAGTATAGATTATAGTATATAATCTTTTAATAAATAGAATAGTTAAAGTTAATTATTATATTTTTATTAATATTTTTATAAAGTTAGGGAGAAGAAAGAGAGGATAGATAAAGTTTCTTAACTTTACTTTACTAGTTAATAGGATTATTATTAGAATATTAATAAGATATAGTTTATTTTATCTAGTTTTTAGATATAAGCTAGTATTATTAATAAAAATCTAAATTTTTATATAAAGGTTAATTAATTAAGAAGAGGTTATAGACTATATTTAGTTTATCTTATTATAAATTAGGATTTTTAAATAAAAAAAGATTAATATAAAACTAGTAAGGTAAAAAGTTATAGAATATTAAAAGAAACTAGCTTAGAGAATAGATAAGAATAATATTTATAGGAAAAAAATAAAGTTATTTAAATTTAATAATCTAGTTTTCCTATATAATAATATAAAAAAAAATAATATATCTATTAAGAATAAACTTAAGCTAAGGTAGTAAAGATTATTTTAAATTATTAAAATCTATAAAGAAGAGAAAAATCTAAAACTAAAAAAGCTTAATAGTATATTAATTAATAACTTTTAATTATTATATTAAATTAAGAAGTTTTATAAAGATAATAGGTAGTAGATAAGTAAGATAGACTTACTAGATAATATTTTAATATTTAATAAAATTAAAGAAGTTTTAAAAAAAGATAATAATTATAATTTTCTATTATATTTTAAGATTTAATTTTTAAAGAGGTTAGAATTTAATTTAGATAAATATAAGGACTTTATAAATTAGAAAGAAGACTAGAATAGTAAGGAATAGTATAATATAGTATTAGTAGTAGTTAGTTAAAAAGAAAATTTTCTTTTATTAATTTTATTTTTTACTATTAAATTTTCTTTAACTAATTTTTTTTTTATAAATTATTTTTATTTTTATTTTCTAATTTTATTAATTAACTATTTTAAGCTTTACTATTTTTTTAAAAATAGAAAACTAAAAATAAAAAGTTATTTTCTATATAGTAAGCTATTATTTCTAATAGTCTTTTAGTAATCTTTATTAAAGAAATTAATATTATAGTTAGAATTATTATTATCTTCTATATTATTAGGATATCTATTTATATTTAAGATTAAGTAATTATATTTATAAGTTTTTATATAAAAGAGATAATTAATATAAGCTTTATTTTAATATCCTATTAAGGAGATATATTTATTAAAAAGTAAAGTAATAGATATAAGTATTTTAAAAAGCTAATTAAATTTAATAAATAAAAGTTTATAAGTATATTTATTATAAGTAATTAGGTTTTAATAGTTATAGAAAGTTATTATAAGTCTTTTAATATAATTATTTTACTATTTAAAAAGCTATTTTATTAAAATACTATAAAAATATTTAATAATTTTTAGGATAAATATATAATTATAAGCTTTAAAGGTCTCCTTTAAGATATTTTATTTATTAATAACTTTAAAAGTAGCTTTAATAATTATATTTAATTTTAATAAGTAATAGAAAAAGTTAGTAAATATATTTTTTATATTATATTTTTTAATAACTTTATAGTTAATAATTTACTTTAAAAAAGTTAGGTTATATATTTTCTAAATATAGATAATTTTATATAATTAGAAAATAGTTAATTAATTAGTTTTATATTTTTTTTATTTTATAAAAAAATTAGAGAATAGAATTTATATTAGAAGCTAGTTTTAGATTAGTATATTAGATCTTAGAATTAGGTATTTAGATAGAGTAGTTAATAAAAGGATATTTAGTTTTTAGATTAAATTTCTTAGGAAAGTTATTATTAAGTAAAAGCTTATTATCTTTTAGATCTTTAGTTTAAGATTAGCTTATAATTATAGTATAATTAGGAGATATAAAGATATAGGAGGAAAATAATTAATAGTAAGATCTAAGAGCTATTAGTTTTTTAAATAGATATTTTTAGAAAGGAATATTATTAATTAATTAGAAAGAAGAAAAATAGAAAAATTAATTATAATTTAGTTTTTAAAATAGTTTATTATTAATTACTAAAAATTATAAGCTAAGCTTAATTAAGAATATAAAGTTAATAAGTAAATTATTATAATAAATATAAATTAATTAATATTTTTTTTTCTTTTAGTTATCTAATATTTTTATATAGGAATATTAAATTTATTTTCTTTTCTAAATTTACTATTTTTTTAATTTTCTTTTTCCTTTTCTTATATCTTATCTTTTTATTTTATTTTAATTTTTCTAATTTTTTTTTAATAATATCTATTTAATAAAATAATATCTTTATATATTAAATTCTTTAATTACTTAATTAAAATCTAATTTCTAAACTTCTCTCTCTTTAGCTAATATAAGCTTTTTATATTATAATATTCTAATATTTTATTAAAAAAAGTTAATTATATAATAATAAATCCTTTTTTAGTTATTTTTTATCTAATAGGAAAGGAGAAGCTTCTTCTAAAATATTTTAATTTTCTAAATTAATAGAAGTATTTAGATATTAAGGTAATTATTTAGATAGGGAATATCTATAAGATCTTATTTTAAGATCTTATAGATAATCTTTATTTTCTAGATAAGTAGCTAGTAACTAAAGAGTAGCTAATAAGGGATAAGGTAGTTATATGCTTAGCTTTAATTATATTAAGGTTAGGGGATATTACTTTTTATTTATTATATTATTTTTTAATAAAAGTTAATTTTAAAACTTTTTTTAAATAGTTAATTAATTATAAAAAGGAGGCTTTTAGTTATAATTAGGTAGGAGGAAGATTTTAGATAAGAGGAAAATAATTTTATGTTTTAATTTTCTATTATTATAAAGACTAATATTAAATAATTATAATTTAGGATAATTAGAATAGTAAACTATATTACTAGGATATTTTTAAGATAGGTAGAGAAAAGTAAAAGGATATTATTATAGGAGTATAGGAAAAGATTTTAGAAGTTTAAGGAGCTTAGAGATAGTTTTTATTAGTAATATTTTAATAATATTTTTAAATTTCCTAGAAATATAGACTTTTATATATTTTTAATATATTCTTTTTTTTTATTTATAGAGTAATAAATAAGTAATTAAGAGAGGATTAATAAGTATTTATATAGTTAGAAGCTAAGTAGATAGAGGGTATTTAATAGAAGTAAGAGCTAGAAGAGAATTTTAATAGTTTATTAAGTAGTTAAGAAAAATAGTTTATTTCTTTTTTAATAATTTTATTAATATTTCTCTAAACTTTTTCTTCTTTTTTACTTTTAAAAAGCCTAGTAGCTTAATAAGGTATAAGATTAATTAAAGATACTTTATATAGTATAAGGTAAAGTTTAATTTTAAGGATAAGGTTAAAGATTTAAAAGTAGTTATATAGGAGAAAAAGGATTTAGGAAAAGAAATTTAAGAATTTATTTAGAAAATTATTAAAAGAAGAAGAAGATATTAGGTAATTAGAAAATTAAGCTTTAAGGAGATAGTTTAATCTAGAAAGATTAAGCTATTATAGATTATTAAAGAATAGGTTATAAATTATAATTTTTATAAAATAGTAGTTTTAGGAAATATTTTTAGTTAGTTATATTTATTAATTATTAATTTTCTAATAAAAGCTATTTTAAAGAATTTAATAGCTTTTAAATTTATTAATTAATTAATTTTTATTATTAAATTAAAATAAAAGGTAATTAATATTTTTAATAAGCTAATAAAATAGGAACTTTATTTTTATAAGAGCTTTAAAACTATAGAGCTTTTTAAGAAAGTTACTAAGCTAATTATATTTTACTAATTTATAAAATTAAGTTCTTATCTATTTTCTATATTTAATATCTTAATATAATAACTCTAGTTAGGAGAGAAGGCTAAGTTTTAGTTTTCTATACTATTTCTACTATTATTTTATTTTTAAGTTCTAAAAAAATAATTACTAGGTCTAATTATTAAAGACTTAATTAATAGTTTTATTTTTAAAATAACTAGATAAAATATATAGTTTTCTATTACTATCTAAAATCTATTTAGATATAAGTAGTAGCTATATATAAAGGTTTTTAGGAGTATAAAGTTTAATATTAAAAAATTCTTAGAATAGGGGAGGGATTTCTTAAAGATTAAGTTTATTAAATACTTTTAAGATAGCTAGAAATACTAATAAGTAATTTACTAAATTAAAATATCTAATATATATAAGTAAATAGTATAAGATATTTTCCTTAAATATTTAAGAAAGAAGGTATTTAAATAAAAAATAAAATCTAATTAATAGGTTTTTATTATTATAATATCTTTTTTTATATTTTTATAAGTTTTACTTTTATTTTAAGTTTTTATTTAAGGTTTAAAGTAATAACTTAAAGGGAGGGATATAATAGTAAAAAGGGGGATATTAGTAAAAAGGAGGATATTTTTAAGATTTTATAAAGGTAGTAGTAGAAGAATATTATTTTTTATTATAGGCTATAGCTATAATTATTTCTTTTCTTTTTCTTTTTTTCTTAGAAGAGAAAATAAGTTTTTTAATAAGTTTATTAAGTTTTTTAAATTATTCTAGTTATTAGTTCTTTTTTAAATTAACTTAATTATTATTAGTTTTTATAGATTATCTTATATAGTAATTTTAGATAGTTCTTCTATTATTTTATATATAAGAGTATCTTTTATTTAATATTCTTATGATCTTTAGCTTTCTTCTATTTAGAAGTCTCCTTTAGTTATATTATAGCCCTATTTCCTATTAATTAACTATTTTTAATATCTATTTCTATTCTTATAAGTAGAATTATAGTACTTTTTATAAGAACTATCTTAGACTTTTTTAATTAATTATTTTTTCTTATTTCTTATAGTATTTTAAGTAGGTAGTACTGCTCTATTTTATTATATAAACTATTAAAGATAAAAAAAAGTTCTCTTCCTTTAATAAAATAAATATTATATTATTTATAGAGTATTATAAAGAGAATACTCTCTTTTTAAGAGAAAATAATAAATAGAAGACTATATTCTTTAAAAGAGCTATCTAAAAAGCTCCTCTAGCTATAAAAGTAATAGTCTAAAAAGCTATTAAAGGTTTTATATAATTAGAGGCTAAGAAGAACCTAGTTTATTAATTTAAAAATAAAGATATAAAAGTATATAAAAATTATAATAAGTAGTATATAATACTAGTTAGTAAAAGCTAGCCTAAGTATAATTAAAAGGAAGTTATTAAGTAGATAAGGAACTAATAATAGCTTATTAAAAAGTATAAAATTCTATTATTAACTAATATAAAAAAAAAAGATCTCCTAAAAACTATAAATAATATCTTTTACTTAGAACTTATAATAAATTATATTCTATCCTATAGGGGGCTTAAAAATAAAACCCTAGATAAGTTAATTAACTATATCTAAAATACCTTTAAAGATAGGCTTAGGAAGGAGAGTATATAATAAGATAATACTAGCTACTAATAAGAAAAACTTATTAAAAACTTAAATAATTAAAAAAAAAAGGGGCAAAAAGCTCGCTCGGGGGTTGCTCCCAGGATCGAACTCCTGGATCATGCCACAAGGCGGCCTCGTACCTGTTTGTATGATGGACATTGGCCGTCAGAGATCGACGGACGCCCGTCAAGACGTCGACAAGACGGAACCGGCCCAACCCACCCCCAGAAAAGCAATGTAATCCCACGTCAGGTCCAAGTTCACTCAACGCGCTTGCAACCACTCTGGGTCGAGAATCTTGATCCCAGTTGCACTTCGCGAACATACGCACAACACCCGCCCCCCTCTTGTACCACTGACCCGCCTCTTTACTACCTTTCCTTCCTAGTCAACCCCCCCCCCTTGTTTCTCTTTTCCCACTCACTCATCCCCCCCCTGCTCTGCAGATAATATTGAGGTCAGAGATATCTCTGACCTCAATATTATCTGCAGAGCAGGGGGGGGATGAGTGAGTGGGAAAAGAGAAACAAGGGGGGGGGGTTGACTAGGAAGGAAAGGTAGTAAAGAGGCGGGTCAGTGGTACAAGAGGGGGGCGGGTGTTGTGCGTATGTTCGCGAAGTGCAACTGGGATCAAGATTCTCGACCCAGAGTGGTTGCAAGCGCGTTGAGTGAACTTGGACCTGACGTGGGATTACATTGCTTTTCTGGGGGTGGGTTGGGCCGGTTCCGTCTTGTCGACGTCTTGACGGGCGTCCGTCGATCTCTGACGGCCAATGTCCATCATACAAACAGGTACGAGGCCGCCTTGTGGCATGATCCAGGAGTTCGATCCTGGGAGCAACCCCCGAGCGAGCTTTTTGCCCCTTTTTTTTTTGACATTGGATTGTTTTTTTACCACCTATTCATCTCCCCAATTACAGATAAATTTAAATGGTTATTCTATCGATATATCTCTTATATAGTAACTTTTAAAATTAACTATTAGAAAATCGCAATTTTCGTAGCTCGCGGCAAGCAACCAGGATTCGATCCCGGGAGCGGACGCGAGGAACATCGACTATAACTAGGTCATAAGAAAGTAATATAGTACTATAAAATAAAGGATCAATAGAATAGTCATACCTACAACTAACTAACTAGTTAGTTATAGGTATAATTATTTTATTAAGTAATATTTATAATAAAGAAGTTAAATAGAAAATTAATAAAAATTATACCTATAACTAACCCTAAAGAAAGCTTAAAAGGGAAAATAAGATTATTATAATCTTAGAAAACTTATATATTATCTTATATAATCCTTTATTTTATAGTATTATACTACTTCCTTATAATTTAATTATAGCTATAATTAAATTATAAGGAAGTAGTATAATACTATAATTCCTAGATATTAATATCTAGAAATTATAATAATCTTATTTTCCTAGTATAGTTACTTTTAAATTATTGTAAATATAACTACACCCCTATACTTAAATATATATTTTTATATTAGGAAGAGGAGAATTATTCTCTGCCGGGGCCAGCCAGAATTGCCTGTGGAATGCTCTTGCGTCAGCATCGAGAGGTACCAAGATAAGTAGAGATAGCTAGGCTTTATATACGCTGCCATGGAAGGAACTTCCAACCGAGCAGCTCAAGCAGTGGTGACACTACGACCAGTGGCCAAGTGGTCATTGGAGCGCTCAGAAGGTTAGAAAATTGCAATTTTCTAACCTTCTGAGCGCTCCAATGACCACTTGGCCACTGGTCGTAGTGTCACCACTGCTTGAGCTGCTCGGTTGGAAGTTCCTTCCACAAGATATAGGTAAGAAGTGTATATTTAAGTATAGGGGTGTAGTTATATTTTTCATCTTTATTTATTTAGTTAAATAAAAGATTAATAGAATAATTATATTTAAATTAATTACTAGAAAGTTTTAAAAGATAAACTAGATATATAAAGTAAACTATAGTTTACTTTATATATCTAGTTTATCTTTTAAAACTTTCTAGTAATTAATTTAAATATAATTATAAAAAAATTAGATAGGACTAAGTCTAACTAATTAGTTAGACTTAGTCCTATCTAATTTTTTTATTATATAATAAAAAAAACTTACTAAATAGGAATAGAATGTCGGAGCTGCTAATTAATAATAGGATTAAGATATTGTCTATTAGTAGTAGAGTAAGGTAGTTAAGTAGTATTTATAAGATATAAGTAAGAAGTATATATTTACCTAAAGTATATTAATTATAATTAATAGGTCTTTAAAAATAAAAACTAAAGGAAAAGGAAAATTATATTATAATTTAATATTATAGATTTTCTTATTAAAGAAAAATAAAAGGTTATAGATATCTTTATTAATATAAATAGCTTTAAAAAAAGATAGATTTTAATTAATTAATTAGATTTTAATTTAGATAAAAAAAGAAAATAATTAAAAGATTCTAAATTAAGTAATCTCTTTAAGAACTTTAATAAGATATTTTCTTAAAAAATATTATTTATAAAATCTTTAGTATTACTAAAACAAGTTATTATAAATAAAATTTTTAAATTTAAAATTAATTTAATTATAATAGAAATATTATAATTATCTTCTTAAATAATAGTAAAATTAAAAAAGTAAGAAATTAATATTATTAATAGTATCTAGATATAGATTTTAACTAGAAAATTAGTTAGGAAAGAAAACTATTAGAAAAGGAAACTTTTATAAGAAGCTAGAATAGTTATATTAGAAATATCTAAAGTAAAAGCTAGAAATATTTAGAAAATACTTTTTAAATTTAATATAGATATTATTAAATCTTTTCTTATAGGGGAAGAAATTATTAATTAATTATTTTCTAGTTAAAAAGTTAATATATAGATATTAAAAGTTAATTTTAATTTAATAAAAATTTACTTAATATAGTATTTATTATATATAAAAATTAAAATTAGTAATATTA
>NW_015971815.1:7106-123697 GCF_000732125.1 Scedosporium apiospermum | reverse complement strand
ACTTTTTAAATTATATAATATATATATTTTTTATATATTATTTATTTATTAATTTAATTTACTAAGTTATTATTTATTTAAATATATTAAATAAATCTTTTTACTTTTTTATTAAACTATATACTAATATCTTTATTTTTAATATCTTTTATATCTACTATATATAATATAATAATTTATAGAATACCTCTTTATATTATTCTTATATATCTTTCTCTATCTAGCTTTTAAATAGTTTATATAGTTTAATATTAATTTTAATATAATTAATTTTAAATAATATTACTTATTTTATTTAGCTAGCTATTATAGTTACTTATATTATATCTATAATTAACTTTAAATAATCTTATATTACCTATAATACCTTCTTATTATTATTAATTTCCTATAATAAATCCTTTAACTTATTTTTATTTAATCCCTTTAAATATATTACCTACCCTATATATTATAATTATAAGTTTAGTTCCTCCTTACTATTACTATCTTTAATAATTTATAGCTTATATATATTAAACTAAACTATTTACTCTATATATAATTATATAATCTATTAATTAACTATTTTAGTAACTACTATTAGCTTTACTAGGCTTATTAGTACTACCTATATAAATATATTACTAATATCTACTTTAAACTATCTACTAACTATCTATAACTTAAATAACTACTAATATATAATCCTACCCTTCTATAGTATATTTTATTACTTACTAGCCTTTTTCTTTATATTATTATCTCTTCCTCTAATATTTACTTAACTATACTTTTTCTAATAATACTATTATATAACTTATATTATATAGCTAATAAATCTATATTTATTATATTATAACCTATTATATTATAGTACTATAATATATAAAATAAACTTAGTTAATAATAGTAATAATTAAAATCTATATAATTCCTACTAGTTTTTAATAATATTAGAGATATTTTATATTATCTATATAATTCTCCTATATTTTATAATTAAGATATCTTTATAATTAGCTTATAAATAAATCTCTATTTTATTATTAATCTATATAAATTTATATATTTTATAAATAATAAATAGGTATTTAAGTAAATAGATAAATAGCTCTATAATTATATATACTTACTAATATATAATAAGTTAATATAAAATACTTACTTATTTACTTACTTACTTTTAAATCTACTTACTAGCTTACTAAATAGCTTATATATTTATATACTAGCTTACTTACTTATATACTTAAATATTTCTTTATATATAAAATTATTTTATTATAAGGGAATATTTACTTTTTATTTTTCCTAGCTTTAAATTACCTTCCTCTATTACTAGAGTAATTTATTTTAATAGTATATTCCTCTATTAATATAATAGTAATTAATCCTAATACTATAAATAGGTCTATATTTCTAGAATTTATATCTACTACTATCTACTAGCTAATAGGGTACCTAGTTAATTACTATCTTAGTTACTTAACCTTAATTACTATTTTTATATCTTTATACTTTATTTTTTATATAGGGAATTGTATTATTATATTAGGTAAATTAAGTACTTTATAATTATATTTATACTATTTACTTTACTTACTAGAAAGTATATTTAACTATAGAAAATATTCTCCTATTAAAATATATTCAACTTAACCCCCTAGCTTTTACTATATATTAATATTAAAGCTATATAGTATTACTAAATTTTATTTAACCTGACTTAAGTTATTTATAGCATTGGTAATAGTTGTTTGCGGCATTAGTGATAGGTTTTTTAATAATTTTAACAATTTTTTTTTTCTATATTTCTTTAAATTTAAAGTATAAGATTTCTTTAATTCTAGAGTATAGGATTTCCTCCTTTAAACCTAGGGTATAAGATTTCCTCCTTTAAATTCAGAGTATAAAATTTCTTTAACCCTAGAATATAAGACTTCTTCCTTTCCTTTTTAGAACTTCTTTAACCCTAAAATATAAGATTTCTTTAAACTTAGAATACAAGATTTCTTTAATCCTAGAATATAAGACTTCTTCTCTTAAACCCAAAATATAAGATTTCTTTAAACCCAGAATACAAGACTTCTTCAACCCCAGGATATAAAACTTCTTCCTTTCCTTTAAAACTTCTTTAATCCCAGAATACAAGATTTCTTTAAACCCAGAATATAAGATTTCTTTAAACCCAGGGTACAAGACTTCTTCAACCCCAGAATACAAGATTTCTTCAACCCTAGAATACAAGATTTCTTCAACCCTAAAATATAAGACTTCTTCAACCCCAAGGTATAAGACTTCTTCCTTTCCTTTAAAACTTCTTCAACCCTAGGATACAAGACTTCTTCCTTTCTTTTTTAAAACTTCTTCAACTCTAGAATATAAGATTTCTTCAAACCTAAAGTATAAGATTTCTTTAACCCTAAATTATAAAACTTCTTTAACTTTAAAATAGACCTTTATAATCTTAAATTCTTCTAACCTTAACTTAATATCTAAATAGCTATTTTCCTCTTACTATCTTAATTATTTAAAAATAATATTACTTATAAGTAAATAATATTTATAATATATAAATATAAGTTCCTATAAGTTTTACTATAGTAGATAAGGAAAGCTTACCTACTACTTCTATAATCTAGTTTTTTCTTTTTTTTTCTTATTAAATAATTTTACTATTTCTTCTATTTATAAGGATATACTAGTAAAAATACTCCGCACTTTATAATATATTATAAAAGTAAATTATTAAAGATTTATCTTTTTAATTAAGATAAGTAATAATTTATTTAAACTTAATTATATATTTAATAATAGATCTTTTCTAACTTAACTTTTTAAATTATTAGATTATAGCTTATTATTTATTAGATTTTCTAAAGATTTCTTTTAAAATTTCTTTAAATATTTTATAGTCTTTAAAAATTTTAATAGTTTTAGCTTATTATCTAATTTTATTATTTTTTAAATAATCTTAGAAAATTAATTTAAACTAAATAAGTATATTACTAGTAAAATATTAAACTATAATAATAACTTTATTAGCTTTAATATAAAATTATTTTTTATAATATTATAAAAAAGTTTTTATTTAAATTAAAAATCTTTAAAATTTTTATTAATTTTCTCTATACTTTTTAAATATAGTAATCTTAAGTTTAGATATTATAAGTATAGTAAGTATAAGGGGAGTACTTCCTCCTCTAGTTATAATATTAATATTTAATTACTAGATTATTTAATCTAATTAGATAATTTATTATTTAATCTAAATATTAATATTTTATTATTAAATAGTAAAGCCCTTAGTATCCTTTATCTTAATAATCTATTTTTTAACTTTAATATATACTTCCTTAATAGCTATAATATAATTATAATTATTATTAAAATCTTTATTAACTTCTATAGTAAGTCTAGTTATTTTATATATCTTAACTTTATTATCTAATTTAAAAGAAGTCTTTTCCTTTATAAATACTATAATTTCTAGATATTAATATTACTTAATAAAATTATTTACTAAATAAAAATAGTTAATATATTATAATTTTAATATTAGCTTATTAATAATATTAAATAAATATAATTAGTAATAAAATTAAAATAGTTATTTATTAATAGTAAAGTAAAGTAATTAAATAATATTTATAAAATATAGGTAAAAAGTATATATTTAAATATAAGGATATAGTTATATTTAAATTAACTATTAGAAAATCTTAAAAAATAAACTAAATATATAATAGAACTTATAGTTTATATAGACATTTCCTTTTTAAACTCTCCCTAGATTATTTTAGCTTACTATAATCTTATATAATTTAAATTACTTCTAGATTACTATAAGTATAAATAATCTAGTATTCTTATAACCTAGTATACTTCTATAATTTATTTTTTTTTCTACTAGCTTTAACTACCCAGCCTTCTATCTAGGCTAAATATAGTTATAATAGCTAAGATATATTAAAGTTTAAAAGAATAGTATAAAAAGGGGCTATATATTATAAATTATATTACTAGTTTATATAAGAGAGAGATTACTAATCTTTATCCTATAGCTATATATAAGTAACTATAGTATATAATAAATATTATATTAGATAAAATAAATAAAGAAACTAGTAATATTATTAGTAAACTTAGTTTTTATAATTAAAGCTAGAAGTATATAAAGAGCTTGTTCTCTATTTTAAAATAAGAATAAAGATAGTATTTAGTATTCTTACTAATTGTCTATAATAGAGAAGGTTAAGTAGATAGGGTATTAAGCCTTAACTAGATTAGGCTATTATAGAGCTATTATAATTCGAGCTAGAATAAATAGACTTGAGGTAGAATAGGTAGATTTTTAATTAAGAGAGTAAGGCTTTAGGGGATAAATAGCTAGGGATAAGAGCTAAGCTTAAGTATAGAGAGATAGTAGTAGAGAGAGGCGACAGCTAAGGTAGCAGGACTATTTCTCTGAGGCCCTGCATCGCGCTTATGCGGCGCTATATAAATATAGAGATAGTAAATAGAACCGAGTCTCTATAGAGGAAGAGGGGCTACCTGAGCTATTCTGTCGGCTGGACGCGCGGAATCGCGAGAACGTGGCGCTTGCTGGTTTAGAAATCCGCACGTCAGTAGACATCTTTGAGGCTATATAGAGATAGGATAAAGAAGTAAAGAAAAAGAGGAACCTAATATATAGGGGAACAGCTAACGCTTCGGCGCTAGTAGGTCTAGGCATTTAGATATAGACTGATATATTTAAGGCATTGCAGAGGGAGCAGGAGAGGCGTAATAAGACTTCTTACTGGAAACGAAACCAGAAGACTAGGGTAGTGCCATTAGGTAGTGCTAAGAGGCAGTTAAGGCAGTAGCAGGTTGGACAGGGAAGTAACTAGCCCGCGAGGCCAGGAGACTTATTCTAGGGTTTTCAGACGACAGAGAGCGGCAAGGTAGCCCCAGCCCCACGGGTAGCCGTGGGGTCTCTAGCAGGTGTCGCCAGCCTGGACGAGGCGCGCAATCGGTCGAACATGGCAATACTCGTGGATCTAGGCATCCGCCCATCAGCGGAAATGTTAGAGGCCGCGCGAAGGAGGGGTAGTAGAGGGCCTAGGTCTTCGGACAGCTGCAGACATTTTCAAGGCAGTGCGAAATGAGAATTCTCGCCAGCAGCGCAGTCAGGAGGTGCGAGCAGTTAAGAGGGCCCTGGCTAGGAGGAAGGCTCGCGATACTTTAGCGCCCGCAGGACTCGGGATCCGCACTGCAGCCGACGATTTCGAGGTGTCCCAGAAGGAGTACGGAGAGGCGAGGGCAGATGGCGAGTCTGCCGTTGGCGAGACTAGAGAGCTAAGAGTCTCTTCGCTGGCGGAAATACCAGTCAAGGGCCAGAGTATCTAGGAGATAAGAGACTGGGGTAAAGGATATAAAAGGCCCCTGCGTCTGAAGACTGTGAGCTGTATCTAGGGCGAAGACAAGGTTCAACACTACTAGTAAGCGCACAGAGGACTAGGTTTCTATAACAAACTCTGCGCAGCGGCTTGTGAGGTGAGGGACTGGGGCGAAGCTATAGTAAAGTTAAACAGTTTGATTTACAGACAAGCCCAGCAACTTCAGCGACGCAAAGTAAAGGAATCGGTAGATCCTATTAAGCTAGACGATTTGGTAAACCTAAGGACGCGCTGTCTTTAAATCTTAGGATCCTGTGGGGTAGCTTATCGTGCGAGCACGAGATATACGAAGCTTAAAACACCTCGATAAATAGTAAGATATTCATGTTCCCGTTGGTCTTGTTCCGCATTTATTTCAGCTGCTCGAGGGTCATTTGAGTTCGCGAGGAGCCACAGACGAGGCCCAGCACGGTGCCCTGACTCAAAGTCATCCCATTCCTGTTGACTTGCAGTACTGAGATGCAATACCTTCCACCCCGCCTCTCGACACAATCCCGCTATATCCGAGAGCTGAAGGACCCCGTCGCCGAATATATCAGATGCCGCTTTATGCGGGGGACGTTCCCAACAAGTGTCGCCAATCAATACTCGGCCTGCAGGAACAAGAGTGGCAAGTCGGTCAAGCATCGCCCGCGTACCTCCGAGAGTATGTGACGAACCGATGCACAGTGCTCGATCAGCTGTGCCATGCCAGAATTCAGCTCGCTGCTCTAGAAAGGAAACGTCGAGGCCGCGCTCCTGCGCCGATTGCCTTCCTCGAGCAAGAGCCTCCACATCCGTGTCAACGCCCGTCGCCTTCAAGTCGGGATTACCACGCTCCACGGCCTGTAAAAGTAGTTCCCCCCAACCGCATCCGAGATCAATGATAGACGTAGCCGTGGATAAACTTAATTTGTCGAGTAGCTGTGTTGTATGGCGATCAGACAAAGGTGCATTCTATGTAATACTAGCGTACCGTGCCTGCTGCAGACCGTCGATTTGAGCTATTGTTGGAAGGAGGGAGGGAGCTGCTCTTGTCGTGCGATGTTTCTCTTTATATAGATGTAAACTTGGCCTAGGCCTTTTCCTAGGCCGGCGGAGTAATGGAAGGGATGTTAATAGATTTTATTAGAAGATGGAGGTATTAAAGAACAGAAATAAATATATAAGTGCTGTGAGCTATATTTAAGTTTGTTGGGTGTGAGTTATTGCCGGTTACTATTCAAAGGACGTGCTTGTACATGGGGAACAGCAGCGTGCCTAGTTACGCCGGCTTATGCGCGGATTGATGATTCCGCCGGCGCCGACTCTGACGAAAGTAGCCCAACGACGAACGTGGGGGTTTAAAGGCTTGGGAATATCTAATGGTAGGGGCTCGAAGGAGTAGATATCAACTTGTAGTATAGTAACGGCTGAGATCAGGTTCCGATTGAAATGCACAGGATGGCGACACGTAGACAGCGCTAAACCTAGCAGCGGCATCGGATCAGATAGATATTACCGAAGCCCTCTTGGAGGTGGCCAGATCTCTAGAAATCTACTGAATCCGGCCTAGCAAACTGCACTCTATATCGCCGCCGAACGTAGTCACTCGACTATTATATGCCGCGTCTTAATAAGGCCGGGCATTAATGTCGATTAGAAGAAATTTAGATAATATACTTTATTAAGCTAGAACTAATATCGATCTAAAAGCAGTTAATATAAGGCTAGTAGTAATATCCGATAAGACTATTCTTAGGCGTATTTCGTCCTAAAATAAGAAAGCTATTAGCTTTTATAATAATAAGTAGTTATCTTTTCCTTATTTATATTAAATTAAAGTAATAATCTATTTTTAATAAATCTCTTACCTCTTTGTAGTAGGAATACTGCTAACTAGACCTGGGTACCGCGAGCCGCGGTTGTTAGTTCCATTCTTATAGCCGAAAGGGAACCTAGCCCCGGACGCAAATAACCAACTAGCTTTCGACAGAGGATAGGTCCGAGATAGAGGTGCCGACATGAGTCGGAGGCCTCGCAGCCAACGCCTACTATACAACAGCTCACCATACTCAACATCTTTTCCCCAGATGTCCTCTACTAGGGTATCGCCACTAATGAGGTATATCATCAGCAAAACACCTCGTGCAAAACCTCCAGACCTTACTAAACGGCGAGATGCCGGCCTGCGTTGACGTCGATATTTTTTACATGACTCAAAGCTCCTATTTATGGTAGAAGGCAGTGGCTGCTTGACAAGTATCGATGCTGCATCAAGGGCCATAACTAAAGAGATGTGTCTGCTATAATAGAAGAAACTTTATATTTAAAATCGCGTCCTGGGGTAACCTAAGACGCGGTTATGCACACCGATGGCTCTAGTAGGCCTACTTTATGACCTTACTATTAATAGGTGTAAATCGAATTTTCTGACGCTTAGTCTAGCTTGTGTATCGAGCATATAAGTTAGACACACTGGTGAGGTTTGTATCAAGTGTTTGTGACGACTATAAGAGCTGTAATAAGATTGCACTAAATCCGACGAAGCCGCACATAATTGTATCATATAGGTTAAACTGTCTGCCGATTAACATCGGAAAGCTCAACGAAGGTCGTACCTCATCTGACAATTTTTCACAACATTGGTAACTTATACAATTTACTCTGCTCAGGTAAATGCTCCAATTTAAAAACAGAGGATGGCTTTTAATGTTCTATAAATGAAGAGAGGAGACGTCGAATGTTATGGTTAAATGAAAAGGATTGTATTGATGACTCAATAATGGAGCCGGAAGATCGTGAAGAAAACAGGACGTTAAAAATATAAGATTGGCTGATCTAATGAACTGTTGAACTCTTCGAAAAGAAACTTCCCAGCTCAGCGGCAGAGAACAATGTATTCCCGTCTTACCTAGCCCTTTTCTCTAGTCCCCCAGAGTAGAAACCGGCAACGCAAGTTCCATTCCACCATGGGCACGTTCCGCGCTATTACAATCTTCTCCGTGGCCGGCTTCGGTTTCTCAAAGCTTGCTAGGAACATCAGACTTGCCGCAACAAACCTGCTGCTTTTGGGCAAAAGCGTTCTCCGATGACTTGTCAACCGCAATGTGGGTAGGTGGAACCCACAGAGCCGGGTTCTTGACAAAGAAGTTCGAGGCTCGAAGCATCACACTTACGGGCTCAGCTGGCATGATGGGGAAGTCCTCGGTGCGCGGGAAATGGGTGAGGCCAAACTGGATGTAGCACACAATGTCGGTGTTCTCAACCGAACCATCCTGCGCCACCCAATCTGCGATGGTCTTGTTGTAGGGGTGGCCGAGTTCACCGGTGGACTGGCAGACGTAGTCACCGGCGGGAAAAAGTTGGTAGTCCTCGTAGGGGACGACCCAGAGACTCTTTCGGGCGAACGCAGCACGTTTCGCTAACATACTTCCAGGCTTCGCGAGAAGCGTCGGGCAGTTGTTGTTGAGGATCTTGTAGGCAACAGGCTTCTTGGTAGAAGGGTTGATGCTACTGGGATTGATGATGTCCCAGCTGCGGCTGGTCTCGTAGCAATAATTGGCGGCAGCCTCCTTGGCAGTACGAAGTGGCGTCTTCTTGCAGTAAAAGCCGTTGCCGTAAAGATTCTCCGCGGAGCCAAGCGGCGCATCGGTGAGTACAGCATCATTCTGTACAATGGAGTTGTTTGGACCATCGATCTCCGGGTCGACGCGCAGCGAGAAGATGTGCTGATGATTGTGGGCAGTAATGGCCGGAGCAACCTCGGTGCCGTATGGAGCAGCTGTTTCCGAGGGATGCAAGCAATAGGTATTGAGCATGCCCGTAAGCTTAACCTCGAGCTTGTAGGTTCCATCAAGAGTAAATATATGGTAGAACGCATAGTCATAATTGGCAGCCGTGATGATCTGCGAAATGATGAGCTTACGATCTCGGGCGGAGATCACGGTGCCGTCACGGTAATCGGTGTGCTTGTAGACCAGACCTAGAGCTCGATTAGTACCAATTTTAGACATATTAGAACTGCAATTCTTACCATTATCCTCCTCGTGAATGCAGATGGCATTTTGTACAACGGCCGGCTCGCCGCTGCTCGTACACATGATGGCGTCGAGATAGTGGATGGCCCCTTTACAGTCGCATCCGAGCTTCAGAGAGTTGGTCATTAACCCCATGCCATATTCTCCCTCATCATGGGCATGCTTCCTCTGGTGGGGATGATCCGGGTTCCCGTAAGGAACGACCATTTCCGCGAGACTGATGCGGTTGAAGAGTTTGCGGACACGCTGTCCATGGTGGTCGTCGAGGCGGACGTCGGAGATCACGATGCCCTCGCGATAGTTGAAGCCAATGTGCATTTTGAACCCAGCCCAGTGAAGCTCACTTCCTCGCATACGGAATGAGACGCCTTCGGGCTGGACAATGTCAATAGGCTTCAGCCTATTTTCCTCGTACGAGTCGCCGACGTAATCCGGCATGTAGTTGTGTTCTTCGAAAGAAGGAGCGGTGCGCTCTCCATTCACGCGACGGATATCAACCGCAAGGACCTCTTCCTTCTCCGTGTCAAGGATGACGGTGAAGTCAAGTGGGTGAGCATACTGGTTGTCAGACTCCGAATTACGATAGTAGACGAGGCCCTGTTGCAGGCGTCGTTCGGTGCCCCAGCGGTGGTCGAAACCAATAGCCCAGGCATCTATATAGACCTTGCTCATGTCTGTGATGCCAATTTCCCTGCAAGCCTCAATTACTCGAGGATCTGCGCGGGCGACGCGCTCGCAAACGTCAAGGTCCTCGAGAGTCAAGATCGGGCCAACATCTTGGACGACCTTCCAGTCCTCAACAACAGACTGGTTGAGGTTGACAATGACCTCGGCGATGTTGGGCGTGCCCTTCTCGAGGATGATAGCAAAAGCGCGGCGGTCAGGCCTAGGACCGCGGCGATCACGGAAGGCCACGTACTCGTGCTTCTTAGGCTCACGCAACGTGAGACAGTTGAACTTCAGAGGCTTCGAGCCGGCATATTCACGAATGATCTTGGAAGCAGCACGAATCTCTTCAATCGACAGCTGGTCTTGAGGCGTGTTAAATGAGAACTTTTCATACTTTGGTCGTTTTTAAAACTTACTGAGAGGATGGGTCGAGCGACTCTTCGACAGGTCTGGAACGGCGTCGGTGGGCTCTTCCCGAAAGATAGCGTATCCGGCTATGGACGAGGTATCGATGATCATGTTGAGGAGTGTTTGTGTTAAACAACTGTGCCATACGAAGCTTTTGCAACGATGCCTATAAAGGTTGAGAGAAGTATGTGATAAATGCTAGAGAGCGGATCAAATTGTAGGCTGGGAAGACTTGCTGGTCTGGATTTAGATTGGGTTCGAGTTCTCATCGAAGAGAAACCCATCTTCTTATAGCCCATTCCCATCACAAGTCGACACCAACGGCCCACCTTAGATCATACGACTGTGGCTCCTCTGGACGATCTTGTTGAGGATTATGGCCTCGCTATCCGACGCACCCAGCTGCCTCCGGATAGCTGCTTTCACATTTCGCGGAGTACGTAAAAGAGCTTTGACACTCAAACGGTTGTTTCCGAAAGTTCTTGGCATTACCAAACTGTCAGACAATGTGACCCTATGTGTCAATGAATGTGGATCCCTGGCAAGGATTGCATCGGTGGACTCGATTCGCGAGATGGCTAGACACACGGTGGTGTAGGGTCAAAAATCTTTCCAAATTCGTCCTCTTATCGCACAAAAGTTCTATCAGCCACAGGGTGTGATTGATGTCACGTCATGACATGGTTCCCCAGCTTTTGGGGAAAAAGAGGGAAAAAACAACAGAAAAAGAAAAAGAAGAAAAAAAGAAGCAAGGAAAAAAGGAGGCGATAGCCGTATCACCAATATTGAAGTGTTACCCTCCCTAGAATAATCTTCTTACGAAGACGCCAATGGCAAGGAGGGAGCTAGGGTCAAGATGATGGCAACAGGGAACAGGTTTAATCGTGAGTGTAGGAATCGACTGATAAAGGGACCAAAGCGCCCGGGCGATAGGACAAGATCCTTTATTTAATAGAACAAGGCAGCATCAATTTATCTATTGACATTTCCCCCAAAGGCAACGCCGAGTAGTTTTATCTGTGTCATTCCCTTTCCTTCATTTACAAGACACCAATTCTGATCAATACTCTACCACCATTGCCATCTATTTTCTAAGACCATCTATCATGGACCGCGACGATGAAGCACAACCACCTCTCAAGGGAATTGCCGGACAAGTCGCTCAGGATGCGGCAGATCTGGCCGACCTGGGCCACGAGCAAGCCATGTCGCGAAAGTTCAGCCCTTGGAGCATGTTCTTCCTCGCCTTCAGTATCCTGGGAACTTGGTCCACTTTTGCGCAGGGGCTGAACAGCGGCCTGACCAGCGGCGGCCCTATCACGATTCTCTGGGGCCTGGTCTTCGTCACTTTCTGCAATATGTGCGTTGCTCTCTCGCTGGGCGAGCTCTGCAGCTGCATGCCTACGGCCTTGGGCCAGGCGTACTGGATCTCGAGACTCTGGCCGGGCAACCCGGGCCGTTTCGTCTCGTACATGTGCGCTTGGGTTAATACATTCGGGTGGTGGACTATTTCGGCGTCGCAGCTGGCCTTCATGACCGAATTTATGCTAAGCATGAAGCTTCTTTTCACACCTGACTGGCCCCAAGCGACTGAGGGATGGATCAACTTCCTGTTGTATCTTGCCGTCACTATTTTCGTCACAGGCGTCAACATCGTGGCCTGTCGGAGAGATGAAATTCTTCCCTGGATCAACAATTTCGTCGGCTTCTGCTTCATCAGCCTCTTCTTCATCTTCTCTCTCGCGCTCATTATCTCGGTCGGGGTCAGAAACAACCTCTCTTACCAACCTGCCTCCTTTGTCTTTGGAAAATGGATCAACCAAACAGGCTGGGGCGACGGTGTAACCTGGTTTCTTGGTCTCGTTCAAGCCGCTTATGGTCTGACTGCGTTTGACGCCGCCGTTCACCTCTCGGAGGAAATGCCGGCACCTCGCCGGAACATCCCTCGTACCCTCTGGCTTTCCGTGAGCGTGGGGGCAATTACCGGTTTTATTTTCATGGTAGTCTGCCTGTTCTGCATTCAGGACCTCGAGACCGTCTTGAATCCTTCGACGGGTTTTCCCTTCATGGACCTACTAGCACAGGCGATGGGACTCGAGGGCAGCGCAGTCTTGCTTGCACTGTTCATTTTCAACGGTATGGGCCAGGGCGTCAGCATCGTCACCACGGGCTCCCGCCTGACATGGGGCATGGCTCGTGATGGAGGGATGCTGTGGAGCAACTACTTCTCACATGTGGATAATTTCTGGAAGGCTCCAGTACGCGCCTTGTGGATTCAGGGTGTTATCATTGCCTTAGTCGGAGTTCTCTACACCTTTGCCAGCACCGTTCTCGAGGCCATCCTCGGTGTCTCGACCATCGCCTTAACGGTCTCATATGGAATGCCAATATTGACGCTATTACTCGTCGGTCGTGACAAGCTGCCCCCAGGTGGTGAATTCAGCCTCGGGAGGCTTGGCCCCTTCATCAACTGGATCTCCGTCATCTACTGCGCCATTACTACCGTCTTCTTTTTCTTCCCAATTGAACCCAAACCTTCTGGCTCGGACATGAACTACGCCATCGCGGTATTTGGAGTTATGCTAGTGGTCTCATTGGGCCTCTGGGTCTTCAAGGGCCACGCCACATATCTGCGGACTAGCGACGCGGAACAGCGCATGAATCATGCGAGGCGCCTTGAAGTGGCCACTATCCAAGGAATTCCCGAGAGTGGAGACGGAAAGAACGGCCAGGATGCCGGATCGAAGGTGGACTTGAAGTGACTTTCATTCAAGATTAGTTAGGTGGCACAGGGTTCGTTGGAGCATAGTATTCGTTTCGGCCAGTTCTATCTTTTTCTCATTTTGAAGTCATTTGTTTATCTTACTACTTAAGGCGTTCATGCCGAAGTACCGAATTAGAATCGACAGGTCTGCAACGTAGTTAATTAAGCACTCAGCAATTCTCTTCAAACGTTTGCGACATCCCCCCTTTTTAGTGTACGTCTTTTTACCAAGCTCTGCCCCTCAGTTGCATGTTCGCTCGTTCACAAGGTTTCATTCCCACTAGGCCACGCGGACTCCCCGCAGGGACACCCATGCGCCTGTGAGTAATTTCCGGGCGATATACGAAGTAGTGGTAAGATATGAACAGCCCTAGTTGCTTTGTAATTGCGTCTGGTTGGTGTGATAAACACAGGCGCAGCGTTTCTTATCTTCGAAGACATCTTGGACGATTATTTACCCTAATTAGGCAGGTGAGAGGAATCGAAGAAAGAAGAGTTGTGGGGAAAGGAGCTTAACCCTGTCCTGTCCAAAAGCTACATTTGCACTAATCTGAATTGGTATCGTAGGGTTCTATCAGTGACGCGTTCCAGGGCTGTGTGGGGCGAGGTTTAAACTTTACCGAGGTGTCCCGGCGTATCTCGTACCAAGTAGTGTAATCCTACTTCATTCCGCCCCTTTCGGTGGCCCACTGCCACAAGGCCATCGTGGGTAGGAGGCACCCAATGCCCTGCATGAGGATGTGAAGTGTTCCGTACGGACCTTTTAGTTACTACCTATGGTAAGTCTACCCGAGAAAACAACTCTTGCCCTTTTCTCGGAACCTGCGGCACAAATCTAGTACACTATGTTGGTGTGGGAAACCCCCGCATTTTAGCACGATGTGTTCAATCTTAGTGCACGAAGTAGTGCAGCCAGTGATCCCCACCTGAGTGGGTGAGTCGCTATCTTGCTATTTCATATGGGATTCACACCACTGCGAGATGTGGTTCTAGTTTCTATATTTGGTTAGCCTGGCGACCTGCAGCAGCGGAGTCTTTCCTGCTTCATAGAGAGACCATTCGAAACCGAAGAAATGGGTTACTTCCCATGCTCGGACGTCGGACCGTGGCCAATGTTCCGACGGTGTCGGAGTGGCAGCATGCCAAGATTGGGGAGGACCTGGTGTTTTTGGTAGCCGATTCCAAATACGGTAAGTTTTGTGCCCAAGGTGGTGCGGGTATAATAGTCATAGTCGTTTGTGGCCAAATCCTGGTTCGGTCGAAGGCTTCTACCTTTGTACAGCCGCCAGGGTTCTTTCTCCTTTTCTGGCTTTCCCCGCGATTCTCTCGCTTGCAGGCCTTCCCCGCAATCTTTCCCTGGAAATCACTCCATCTCCCAACTTCACACAATCAACGCATCCTTCAATCTATCATCCAAAATTGTCGAGCGCTGGTCGTCTTGTCTAGGTCAAGGTATTATCGGGTCAAGCAGATCTCTCGACCAATTCCCGGACCCGTGAATGGTAATGAACGGGGCCTTTCGTCCTTCTCGCTCCCCTCGGCCACATATGGCAGAGTTGGAGTCCCTCACGCTTCAATTTCAGGTCGAGTTACTGAAAAGTATCCACTCCTGCAGCTGTCGGCGTTAGTTGCTCCCAATTGCCGCCTGGAGAAAATTCGGGGGAGTTTACCCAAGACGAATGGGACGACATTCAAACGATGACTAGAGTCAGAGTTGTTGAGGGTTCGTGTTGGCCATGCAAGAAGCGCCGCATCAAGTGTGACCTTACTAGGCCCGTCTGCCATCGGTGCCTCAGGAACGGATCCACATGCGACTACAACACACGCTTGATTCGCTGGAGCACGCGCCCAAGTGTTCGTGTGATGCCGATTATTCATCAGGTTTCCGGATTCAGTCAGGACGGCCTCTCCATCGCCGAGAAGCGTGCGTTGGATTATTTCCGTGGTCGAGTTTGGCCTCTCCTCCAGACCTTAGCGGAGCCATGTGCTCCTCCGCTTCCGGTTGCCATTACCCACCGTGTCGTGTTGTTGGCAACATGTATGCTTGCCAACTCTCACCGTGTGCTCCAGGATGGAAAGGAGAGCCGAGGCTCCGGATTCAATGTTATACGTCTCGAATGTTTAGCGGCGATTCGATCAGAAGTTGGCGACTGCTGCTCCGGCGGAAGCACCGAGCCTTTGCTCGTTCTGCTCTTTGCTGTGCTTCTCTTTTACCTCCATGACGGCTTTATGGAGCTAAACGACGATGCTGCGTCGACTCTGAGCCATCATCAAGGCGTCCTGGCAATCCTCGAACAACTAGGAGGCATCGAACCCGTCCTTCTCACGAGCCAACAGTCTCTCCAGATGCTCCTCTCCGAGTTCGTGTCGGCCGACCTGACAACAGCCTTACTTCAAGGAACTCTTCCTTCGTACTCCCCAACCGTGTGGGAGGCTATTGACCAAGGAGCCGTCTGGTGGGAACGAGACCCATTGGGCCGCTACTCTCTTGCTACAGTCTTCCGTGAGATGTCAACCATGGCGTTCTACCTCGACTCGCTCAAGAACTCTTGCTGCAATTTAAGTATGGAGGCGATACGGGCATTCGAGGAGAATTTGCGCCCGATATACGCACCAATTACCACACCAATTACGGATGATGGATCTGATAGCGGATCCGAGACTACTTTGATGAGGAGTCTTAATGGAACGACCGTTGAAGTAGTTCACGCCTTTTCTTTGATCCGCATATTTCAGCATACTGCGCTTGTTTACCTTTACAGAGCGATCTGTGGGCTGCCCCTCACCCATCCCTTAGTGCAGCAACATGTCCAATCTTGCTTGGATTGCATTCTCGACATTGAGCGACCATCGAAAACACTACACTGCGTCATATTCCCACTGTATGTGGTTGGCGCTCATGCCCAATTGCTCACGCATCGGCAGGCGGTTCTCGGCCTGATGGATTTCATTTACGAAAACATGCGATTCGCGTGCGTCAGGGCTATTGGTCAAGCTGTCCGCGCTATTTGGGACATGAACTCGATTGATTTGAGTTGGGCCGAGCTGTTTTCTGTTCTTAGTCCTAATGTGCTGGTTTTGTAATTATGCTCAGACGTTAATGCAGACTTGAATCCCACCTTTGTGATTATTTAGTATCTAAGACGTTAAATTTACGTGCCATTCCACCCTAGGCAAATTTACGAGCTGACAGTCATGTCTTCACGAGAGATCAGCTTTTTTTTTTTTTTTTTTTTGGGGGGGGACGTTGCAGTCATTGCAGATGATTCGTTCTGCCTTGCCCAACGACCGGGTCCACTGAGCTGCATGGCTAGAATGGTCCGGTCCCCAGAGATAAGGATCAATTGATCATTGTTTGCCTCCGAATGAGCCGACAATAAGCTACAATAAATGCCGAGGTAAAGTTTAGTCGAGGAGCTATCAGCTGCACGTTTATCTATCGAGACCTACAACCTCTCCCGGTTTCTTTCCTGTCACGCCGCAAGATGATCCTCTAATCCAATGCTTCAAATCCACCGTTGTTCCAGATAGGAGATCCGCTAAAACCAGGTTGGGTATCCCAAAATGGCAACTTTTAAGGCACAGTCACATTGAGATGGCCAAGCCTTGTACTAAGCCCAAAAGGGATAAATTCGAGGCCAACGCCGCTGGTGTGGTCTTATCGAATGTGGAACCATTCATTCCCATCCTGCATCAGGCCCGCTCTGCCGATCCAGCTGCCGGTGATCTTCCCCGCAGCCGCTTCTTGGCGACTGAGAGGAAGCTGGAGGAAGTCAAATAAAGCAGTGATCAGCAGCCAGACTATACCGGAACAGACTTGTGCACCCGGGCCCCAAGGTGCACGTGTCTGACGCCAACGCCGAAACCATTAGCTAACTAAAAAGTCACCCAAGTACTTCAGCTGCTTTAATGTTGTCTTTGCAGTTCCTGGACTCTCGTCACAGAAAATCACATCGCCCTTACTCTATTCCCACGCTTGAAAGGTCTTGATCCATTGAAAATCCCTCTTGCCTAAGATCACCACTATCATTATGGCACTCTCAGTAGAGCTTCAGGCTCCTAACGGCCGCCGATATACACAACCCACGGGATTATTCATCGGTAATGAATTTGTCCCGTCATCGAGCGGCAGCTCAATCAGTACTATTGACCCTGCGTAAGTAGCATCTGCGCCAAAGGACCTGCTTCTTGCTCCTCTGCTAATAGATAAATTAGAACGGAAGAGGTCATCACCACTGTTCACGCCGCAGATGCCAACGACGTCGACAAAGCCGTTAAAGTTGCTCACGCTGCTCTCCGTCACCCATCATGGTCCCAACTCTCTGCCACTGACCGGGGCCAGCTGATGATGCGCCTTGCTGACTTGATCGAGGCAAACGGTGAGCTCTTTGCAACAATCGAAGCCTGGGACAACGGTAGCTCTCTCACTGGCCTGATCAAGGCAAAATGCTCTCGCTGACAATAGCAACAATAGGCAAAACGTACAGGGACGCGCTGGAAGGTGACGTAGTCGAAGCCGTTACTACAATCCGTTACTACGCTGGCTGGTCGGACAAAATCTTTGGGCAAACTATCAGCACCACGCCTCTCAAGTTTGCCTACACGATCCGCCATCCCATCGGCGTGGTTGGCCAGATCATCCCTTGGAACTATCCCCTGGCAATGGCAGCCTGGAAGCTCGGCCCTGCGCTGGCTTGTGGGAACACGGTGGTGATCAAGGCCGCCGAGCAGACCCCACTGAGCATCTTAGTCCTAGCCCGGCTCATCAAGGAAGCCGGCTTCCCACCCGGTGTGGTGAACGTTATCAACGGACTAGGGGCGGAGGCTGGTTCCGCATTAGTGCGGCATCCTTTGATTGACAAGATTGCTTTCACGGGATCCACAACGACGGCTGTGCAAATCGGGATCTCAGCAGCGAAGTCACTGAAAAACGTAACTATCGAGGCAGGGGGCAAGTCGCCACTCCTTGTCTTTGATGACGCAGAGTTAGATCAAGCGGTAAAGTGGTCCCATTTGGGTATCTTCTCGAATCAGGGCCAGATCTGTACGGCAACCTCCCGCATATTCGTCCATGACGCCATCTATGACGAATTCGTCAGGCGGTATCTCGACACTGTTAAGACCGTCAGTAAAGTGGGCAGCCAGTGGGATGATGACACTTACCAGGGTCCTCAGATATCAAAGGCCCAATATGAACGGATCTTGCGATATATTGACGTCGGGAAGCAGGAAGGAGCTGCTATCATGACAGGAGGCCATCCTCTGAGTATTGGCCCTAAGGGGAAAGGTTTCTTTATCGCCCCGACGGTCTTTACGGAGGTCAAGCCATCCATGAGGGTCTTCCGTGAAGAAATTTTTGGCCCAGTGGTGGTTATCTGTCGCTTCAAGACGGAAGATGAGGCTTTGGCGTTGGCCAACGATTCCACCTACGGCCTTGGATCTGCTGTCTTTACCAGGGACCTAGAGAGGGCCCACAGAGTGGCGGATCGCCTAGAGGCCGGCATGGTATGGATCAACAGCAGTCAAGATAGTGACCCGAGAGTGCCATTCGGCGGCGTGAAGCAAAGCGGTATCGGAAGAGAGCTCGGCGAGGCGGGGCTGGAGGCATATTCACAGATTAAGGCCGTGCATGT
Source organism: Scedosporium apiospermum (assembly GCF_000732125.1). Lineage (NCBI taxonomy): Eukaryota > Fungi > Ascomycota > Sordariomycetes > Microascales > Microascaceae > Scedosporium > Scedosporium apiospermum. The sequence goes on along the minus strand of NW_015971815.1, from coordinate 104,802 downwards.
GAATATGGGAAGCAAGCTTTAGGGTGTATGGGTCAGATAGATACAGCATTACCTCGGTAGAATTAAATAAAGGCTTGTCTTTATATGCTTGAAAGGTAGGTATGAATGTTTCGGCAGGGTCCCGCGCGCACTAGGACCTAGAATGGGAAATAGGAATACTGGAGCATCAAAATGATTTGTATGTCCGCGACTAGTTTGCAACCAGAACATGAAGATCATGTTCAACTTTTGTAAGCGAGAAGGGATTGAAACCATCATTCCCTTAACCGAAGTTCCCAACGCCGCGCACACCACATTTCCGCCACCTTAGCAAAGCACACGAGGAAACCTGATCAGTCAAGGAAAGGTCGGGGCGGCGTATCGACTTACAGGATCAATATTGAAACAGTGATAATAGATTTGTATGACAGTCTTCAGGGTGTTGTTTAGGCTGGTAGAAGAATCGATCAGGGGGAATATTACTCTTATTCAGGGCAAGAAGTTGCGGATCCTGTTCTAGGGCAGGAAGGAAGCCATTGAAGGTTTTGGCCGAAAACCACCACTAAGCAGTGCTACTATTGAGCTGATGTGAGTTAAGGCATCCGATCTAGCATTGTCAAACATAATTCTAGACACCGCACCCACGGCGGATTTGGCACTGCGACAATTCGTCTCTCATCCCTGGACTTCGCCACCTCTTCGAGGTGACTTACGAGCTCGATCAGCCGCTTGGGGCGTCGTGGTGGTCCTCCTTGTAGTGTATCCACTGGTCCCCTTCCAGTCGCCGTCAAACGATAGGCGACTTAGCAGATATTCATCTAGAGACGCTTGAACCGGGATGGTGAGAGGTCGCTATTTTGCCGGACCCGGGAAACACAACCCAAAGTTCGTAGGGCATATCCCGCCCTTGTCGAATAAGCATAAGTCGAAATGGTCCAATGGTCGTAGAATAGTCGTAACAGCTTCGCGGAGACGTTATGAACTCAGTGATCAATGGGGAATCTGTATCGCGCAGAGTCGCAGACAACGAAACAGAACTGAAGCAATAAGAAGAAGTGTATTAGTATTGAAGAATAGAGAAATGTCTATCGCGAGACAGCTCTCGAAGCCGAGGAAAACGACTGATCACCTAAAGTCGATGTCTCCCCTCTCACTACATGTGAAACTGCTAGGTCGTCCTTCTTCCATGCCTCCAGAACCTATTCTCCTGTTATATGTATATAAGTGAGGTTGAATGTGTGGCTCTGCGGCTCTTTCCTGTGTGGCTCCTTGGAAACCTACAGAACCACGCGCCGACACGCTATCGTCATTGTCGAGGTCCTCACTCTAGATGATCTTCGACTTTATCTTCTCGGGTACACTCTTCGCCTTCTCCAGAACATGTTTTTATTATGGGGATGTTTTCGATCCGATCGGCGTTTGACGTTTGTCTTCTCCATACCCATTACTGGACTGGAGACTGGAGCTTCCGCCTGTTTGGCCCAGGTCGCAAGAAGCCAAGGATGACCTTATGCAATACCAGCATTTCAACTATCGTCTTGGGAAATCGTGCAATATGTATGACGCCCTCTCCGACGGATCCGCTACTCCGGAGCGTCAACGTATTATCTCCGTAGAGGGACAGGACTTGGGAGTCTCCTTTGAGCAGACTGTTATGCGGTGCGTCGACATCTCCGAGATGACTTTTTCAAACGAACCATCTGGGTCGATACTATTTGCATCGAACAACAAAGCTCGAAGTAGCGGCCACAAGTGCATCGCATACCAGAAATCTACCGGCGTACCGAATGTACGATTTGCTAGGTTGGGTTGACGCGCCCAGCACTACGCATAGCTGCCCGCCCCAGCTATTACACGTTACTGTAGCTCAAGGGTGTAGCCTCTTTTCGGAATGAGATCTTTACTATTCGGACTAGGAGGTCTCTGCACCCGTTTTAAACACCCTCCGCCAAGCGCTTGTCGATTTCTCGACTTAGGCGGCTAGTGGGGCGTGACCAATTTTCCCTTTAAATCCTTACTTTCAGAAGTACGAGAGTACATTATCACATCGAAGAGTCGGCTACTTCGATTGTCCCTTGAAGAAAGCCTTAGCGTGGTAAGTCTAGGGGAGGGTTTCGAAGTGGCTGGATTGGTCTCCGAGGATTTTGGATCTTGTTTTTAGAATCGTGAAAGGGCCATCGTCAACACCCGTAGGCTTTTGCATCTATCTCAAATCCCGCCAAGCAGCTGTCTCCGGACTGGTCCTGAAACAGCGGAATATACTTAGTGACCCATTCCGACCCTGCTTCAAGTGTAAACTGAGATTTTGAGAATTCTCAGTAATCTAGGTACCAACTAGACTGTTCCCAATCGATAATGGCAACAATCACAGCAAAGGGATTCCGTTAAGACGATAGTACATGGAGATTGGAGTGGGCAAAGACAAATTTAGCGTCGTCCGGGAGTAGTCGTCGGTATGTATTAGGGATATCTTCAAGAGTAAGACTCGGGAAATGAGGCTCCTTTCCTCATTTTATCATCAAAGAGAGCCGGTCGCGGAATTCTGGGACGCAAAGCGTTGATCGGAGGACGGGATATGACGGAGACGGCGAGCCCATTATCGCGGGCGACATGAAAGAGCAGATCCCACTGGCCTCGGTGCGAAGGAATCAGCAGCGTCTCCGAATATTTTGCGACACTTGTCAGTACGCCCGCTCGAGACCGATCACAAAGCACGATGTCGACGCCGGGGGCTTCAAGAATGTGTAAGGTATTAGGGAAACGCAAGAGTGGTAACACCCCGTTTGTGAAGACAACGTCGCTATATGGGTCACGATTGACATGACCTATACCCGGATGGATTAAAGATGGATAGTTAGGATAGACTACTATACTTACCAAGAGAATAATCACTAGGATGTTGGCGCAGCCGACGGAGGTCGGCAAGCATGGCACGCAATTCCTGACAGATTCCAACACGCTCGGTCGTAGGGAGAGAGTCCCATCGTTCCTCAAGCGTGACCCCTTGGACGAGCTTCAGCTCCAAGTAAAGGAACACAGTATCCCCGTCAGTAGTTCGGCCATAAATCTCAGGGAGGGCAATTAGGGGAAAATATAGCGTAGTGCCCACAGGCATTGTCCTTCAGCGATAGTTACCGCAGGCTCCTTGCCAAATTTCACCTAATAGGCCAAGTGGCCCAAAATAGACTGGGGGTGGTTGAACTTGATCTTGAAATAGTGGTCTTCAGCTGCGCTCTTTGCAGGGACTTCGTTTTTGGGGGGTTGGATGGATGGCACCGGGCCCAGTGCGTGAGAAGAACGATTATTGCTGAAAGATGACATCTGATCCCGATGGCAGTGACTTGAGCGAAAAACTAAAGTTGAGTCTTTCTTATTTTGAGCAGCGGTGGCATGGGGATTCCAAGGTATGGTGGGGGAAGAAAACTTGCTTTGATAACTTGATCTCGAGGGGAGAGACATTCATGAGCCGTTTTTAATATATCTGGCCGTTAGCGTCCAGCTCCGAGAGTCAGTTATGTCACCTGATCAGATGAAGTCGGCATTCTCAATTACGATGTCTGGGTCAAGTGCCAGTGTGGACGAGGTGGACGTGTCGAAGGCTAGGCCGAGAAAAAGAGAAGGAATGCCATCGAGATAGCGGCGTGAAATAGCGTTCACGTTCAGGCAAGCTTTGATGGAAGACGTTTTGGATTAGACGAGAAAGTCTCGTATCTAATAAAAATGGCTTAGCCCCATAGGGTTTTCACGCCTTCTATAAGATTGTATTATTAGAGGCCTCGACTCCTGCGTCCGAATAGCAGCCCTCTCCCCAAAGAGCCGGACTCTCATCACTTCAACAGCGCATAATTAGTGGGAGCTGGAGCTTAGGGTGAGTACCTGACTCTCACTCAACACATCGCAGACGATCAGATAGGTAATTAGTCTTATCCCTAGGCTAAGACAGGCCAGATCGGCAATGACAGAGCGTAAAGTCATAAGTCTCTTCAAGCATTATTGGGAACGTCGTGAAACGGAGGAAGGCTGATTGTAAAAGCGGGGTAGAAGGGAAGAAAGAATATAAGTGGAGAGGCGATAAGAAGTTTGATAAATCGCATAGGAGAAGAGCGGTTGTTACGACGTCTTGAGTTATGTCGCAGCCATTCAAGAGCAAGTTTAAAGGTTCCTCAGATGATAAAACGCAACCTCATCTCCTCTACACGTAACTTGCATCACCGGAGCCAGATCTGTAGAAAGAAATGTAAAGACCTCGCGCTCGAATATGAGTAATATAAGGAAATAGAATAGAGGAAGCACTTAGACGCTATGTTTTAGAGGAAGGAACAGCACGCGGGGGAAAGAAGAACAGGCGGTCGTGAGGGGGTCCGGTTACGCCAGGCATTATTTGGTGATTTGGCATAAAGTTTTTTTTTTTTTTTTTTTTTTTTTTTTTTTTTCCCTCCAAGTGGAGGTTATTGACTAAGACACGACAGCCTTTTGGATGCCTGTAGCGTTACGACATTGGATGGCATACCATTACTCATCACTGCCTCCTAATCGAACTCCTTGATGCTTGACGTCAGCTGTGATATTTCATTTACGTTGATCGTGTATTGTCGGATTTAGGTGAATTCGAATAGCTATGAAGAGAGAATAAGGTTATAAACAAAAGCTCGGCTTCCGGGTTGAACTCCCAGAGTTCGTGTTACGGTACATGTAGTCTTTAGCATCCTGTTTTGGGTACCGCCCCAAGTTAGGTGCTTTGTGACCATGGCGTTCCTCCTGGCTTTATCAACTTTCAGTCTTGCGGGCTGCCATTCGAAAGCTCGGGTGTTCGGCGAGCCGATCCCTGCCCTTTTCGATTTGCGGTGGACGTCTTAGACCCTTGCTCTTGCTTGAACACAATGGCACAATATTCTTAATGCTACTTAATATCTGCAGGCGAAGTAATATCGAGGACAAGGAATGGCGGCTTCCGACTCATACGAGACCTCCCAGTTGTGCCGACCCCGACTGCTTGCATCTTCTTGGCAACTGGGAAATTATTGATGCCCAACGAGCAAGCGGTGTCTCTACAAGGATGTGCCTCACAGCGTCACGCACAAAATCGACAGGCAACGTGGGAAATGGTATGACCAAACGTCCACCGAGACCTTTTGGTTGAAAAGGAAGTTGCTTGACTGTGAGATAGTTGCCGAAAACAAAAACTTATTTGTATTTACCGTCTCGCCCGCGAAGTATCGTTTGATTGCGCTCGTCCTCCGAGATTTGGTGTTCAAACGCATGTCAAGAAGCCGTCGTTTTTCTCCTTGTCTATTCATTTGACCTATTCACCCCGGCATCCCTTTCTGGGAGGTCTTACATCCTGTCGCGACGCACGATTAATTGTCCGGCTCTCCGTGGCTTCACGCAACCCGCCTACTCTCTCTACACAGAGAAGAACAGGCCTTATTCAGCATGGATCCTTCTCCAGAAACTACGCGCATAATCACTCGCAAGAAGCTACAGTACTGCCGGTTCGCCGACACTAACCAGTGGCATCTCTTTGACAATATCTTCCTGCCCGACGCAACCTTCGTATTCGTTGATCCACACGGCGCTGTCATCAATGAGGGAGGTGTCAATTACTCCTTCTCGTCGGCTGAAGAGTTCACGGCACATTTCCGCGAGGCCTTCAAGAAAATTCAGTCAATTCACCTTGTTGGCCCCGGCGAGTTGGAGCAGACAAGCCCCGACGAGGTCAAGGCAATTTGGGGGGTTATTTATCATGCGGGTACGAAGGGAACTGAGGATGGTTCGCAAGGGACAGGTGGGGGCCACTATCACGAGACTTGGAAACGAAAGGGCGACGATTGGTTTCTTCAAACCTTGAGGATGGAGAGACTGTATTGGAAGACATTGGGATCTTAATAGCCCGAGACCTAGAATACTTGATGGTTTGAGATTTCCCTCATCATATAACATAGCATCGGACGGAACAGAGAGAATTGAGCGATGCAAATGCTCCCAAGTCGTCCTAAAATGACATTATCCGATCGTTATAGGCTACACTGGAATACATCAAGTTTTATCCCTTCAGATCTGCTCCCATGAGCTGCAGAGGGCGCAGGTTGTGGTTGGTTAGTACGCACTCATCACTGCCACGATAACTTTGCCTCAGCCAGCTTTAGTTGGATAAGGACTTGGACGCGACTGCGTGACCAGCATGTTCGGCGTCCACCCCCCGATATTCAAAGTATTCATTCCATTCCGGGTCTTCAATCAGCGTTTGTGCCAGCCTCTTCTCATACGAGATAGCGAACTCGCAACCCTCATCCGACTCAGGCGCCATGGAGCGCGGGGGATATATGATGATGACACCCTCGGTCACACAATCCAAGAGGTGGCGGTAAGTGATAGGCTTCGCAAACCCAAAGTCTGCGGCAGTAACGTTCGCGTCACGATGGTCGGTTTGGAGGATCGACATGGGCGGATGCGAGTCTATACGGATATTCAAGGCAGTCTTGTCGCGAACCATTGCCACCCTGTCTAGGGTCTTGTCGAGGTTCTCCTGGGTGACACTGTCGGTCATCTTCCGGATGTACGATGCCACCTGGGATAGGGGCCACCCGGAGATGACCTCAGCTAGAGTCGGTTGTGGTACTGGTGCTGTGGGGGAAAGCGCCGCGAACATAACGATGCCCCGAGTACGTGCTGGACACTTTGGGCTGTGGAGTCGCCTCCGCATATCGACAGCCTCGGCCCAGAAGATTTTGGACGACAGTTCAGGCTTGAAGATGGGTTCGCGAAGCCGAGACAGTGTCCGCCAGATGAAGGCAGAGAAAGCGTCATATGTTGAGATCCAGGAGCCGTCGGTGGGTGCAGCTAGCCTCTTCAGCTCGGCGGCCTTGCTCTTCGGCAGATGGAAGAGAAGCAACACGGCCACGTCATGATCGGGGTGGCGTTCAGGTGACGGAGGGCCCTCGACTTGAGCATCCTGAGGCACCTCCTTCTTTGTGAGCCGCGAGACGTCGAGGCATGTGGGGTTCCAAGTGGGAAAGGGAGTCTGGCCCCCGACAGCGTGGCAATTCTCAGCCAGCTGGTGAGTAAAGCCGGCCCAACCCATAACATCGTCGGCATAGTGGTGATGGTGCATATTGAAAACCAGTCCTCCCTTGACGAAGTTTGCTTTGAAGGCCGAAACCACAGGGCTGTTATTAGGGTCGGCTTCGGGTTTCTCGCCGTACGTCATCGGATGGACACTCCAGAGTTTCAAGTCACCAAGCGTAACAGCACTGAAGTTGGAGTCTTCAATGTCATCAATGGTGGGATAATTATGCTCCGAGTCGAGCCATTGGACAAAAAGTCGAACAGTGCTGTCCTTCTTCTTCACGAATGAGTGGCCCCCCTCTGGGTCCTTCTCGATGGTGCCAGATCCTACGCAAGTACAGGGGTATTTGGACGAGGTAGTATTTGCCGTGCTACTTCGGTACTATTGCAGGATCCTTAATCATGTTACTGTTACCAAAGGATATCTTGCCGCTTTGGAAAAAGGACAAAATCGACAGGGGAGAAGGGAACTTTGATACAAGAATTTACGGGCCCTTGGAAAGTTCAGTATCGATGTCCGGGGCCTTGGGCCTGTATCTGACACAAGGGAAAGATCCAACCAGGAGGATGTTCAAGGCACTCGTAAACCCACGAGCTGGGCTAGCCAAGGATTAGGTCATGCCAGGTGAAGATTATTGACATTGGCTGAAATCACCCCAGGAAAACAGAACGGGGAACACTGCCGGGTCCTGCCTTGGCTGAGTGTGGAGCCAACAACCAAAAGGGTCTGCAGCCGGCCAAGTCCTTGTAGAATTTTGAGAATACGGAACTTCTGACTTTGACCTGTCGTATTCATGCATTATTTCGCTTGTTGCCGGAGCAGAAGATCGCAACCCTGTGTTGGTTCACAACCATTGTTTGAAAAAATAAGGATTCCTCATTGGAGGATACCGGTACGCCCATCTCGAGCCAGGGGACGCGGATACATCGTTCGCTAAGATTTTCCAAGATGAAGCCCAAAGCAGGCTCTGGTTCAACGAAGTAAAACACCCCTGACAAGGGGGCCGGCGAGGAGTCGATGCGAACCGGTGGTTAACTTGTGTAACTCTGAGGGCCTGAAGTCATGAAAGCCTGCTTTGTCCTCCTGACCGACATTCTGGTGAATGGGGGAAGCTAATCCCCACACCGAAAAGAGTTTAGTCGCTTCGTTTCGTTTGCATACCGAACGCCAGCCCGCTTCGGAAATATTGACGAGCACTGAGCTATAACTCATCATGGAGGTTGATCTTGACGGCCTGCCCTCGCTCCCCCAGAGGGTATCACTCCCAACTTCAGCAATCCCCCGAACCGAAATGATCTAGCCTGGGGCGTGCTCGTTACGTGCTGCGCTGTTGCTACAATATCGGTCCTTCTCCGTGCCTATGGCAGAGTCTATCTGTTGAGAAAATTCCAGGCGGAAGAGAGTACGTTTGAATCTGATCTGTGGCCCTGCCTTGCAATTCACCCTTAACGCCAAAGGCTAAACGAACTTTTGCTAACTATCCATCTGTTCCAGTTCTTGTCACACTTGCTTACGTTCGTGAACTCCTCCAACATCGATCGATGCGCCGCGGCTGATAATAAACTTTACTTTTCCTTAGGGGTGCGCTTGGGGGAGCGCCTATGCAACCTTCGCTTTTATTGACACGACACGCCGGGCTATTTCGTCCATCAGTGGGATGTCCGCCTCAGGGACGTCATTCCAACCACATATGTAAGTCTTGCTACCCCCTTGGGATTCCCCGGGGCTCGGCTGCTAACCGTCCGCAGTGGATCCTCGTCTTCGGTGTTTGCTACTCCTTCGTTCTTCCGTTCCTTAAATCGGCGATTCTAATAGAATGGTGCCGACTATTCGTCACTCCGGGAACAAAGACCAAAACTCTCTTCTTCTGGGGTTGTATGGCCGTCATCTTCGTTCAGGTCGGTGCTGGCATCGCTATTATCGTCGCGCTGAATTTCCAGTGCATCCCCCACCAGAGAATCTACGATTTCACAGTCCCAGGAAAATTTTGGGACCTATTCAAGCTGCAGGTTGCGTCGGCCACCATCCATCTCGTGTCAGACATTGCTATTTTCATGTTGCCACAACGTATAATCTGGAAACTAAACATGTCATGGCGGAAGAGGCTTGGTGTTTCGGTCGTTTTTGGCCTGGGTTTCCTGTAAGTCTGGACGCGGAACCCCAAGGTCCTGGTTCGTCTATCACGCTAACGTTTGAGCAATACCGTAGTGCCTGTGTCTCGGCGGCTTTCAGACTGGCCGTGACGGTCGCATATGGTAGAGCCACTGATGCTATCTTCAACCTGGGCCCTTTAGTTTTCTGGGCCTCCGCTGAGATGACATGCGGATTCTTTATTGTCTGTGTACCATGCATCCCGAAGATTCTCAAGGACACCGGTGTCATGAGCAAGATTAAGAGAGGACTGGGCATGAAGTCCACGAAGGCGAATTCGAGCCACAATTGGAACCGTTATGGAAGTGGGCCGTCGAACCATAGCAAGGCGATGAAGACAACAAACGACGCATATTACGAGTTGGATGAGGAGGGCGTACCTATGAAGGATATAAAGGGGTCGGAATCGACGGAGCATCTCCAGAACGCCGCGCCCACTGATGGAATCGTCCGTACCACTCGCATCGCGGTCACGCAGAACTCACCGTCGGTGAGCGACGGTGGGAGTAATAACATGTACACAGATCCTAGGGGTGGGTGGGCAAGGTAGATGCCGACTGTAGGACGCTGTCAATACAGGCCTACCTATCCTTCTCCAGGGCGCGCCACGACTTTAGTGCGCCGAGGAGTTGGAGATTGGGGGGTTGGGCATCAGGAGCCTCGAAAGGAAGAAAGGGGGGGGGGGGGGGGGGGGGGAGGGTTCAATGGTGCCAAGTAATTGCAGGTAATCACCTCTTCCTTCTGTGTACTCTACTGCATTTTAAAGCAGTACATCTTTTCTGCATCAGCCGAAGAACAAGACAGCACGTACTCTTCAGAATGTGATTGTTCGGACAAGGTCGTTATACTTCGTACTCGCCATCAAATGTGAGTTGTAAGGTTGCAAACCGCGTCGGTTCGACGTTGGTTGAGAAGGATTCAGGACGAGCCACGCCTGATCCACACGATGAGGTGATAAGTGGGGATTGCGTCGTAGTTTATTATCTATCTGCAGGCCCCTTGCAAGGGAACCACCCAGAATTCCTTTTCAGACCTAGTCTCTGGGTCAAGTGTTACATCCGAGTTCCCCGCCCCTGGCTTATGCATCCGATATCCATCCCGACCGGGCCGATCACTGGACGACGATCCTTGGGAAGGGTTTACAGTACGAAGCGAAAAAGTAAAAAAGACACTGCAGTCTCCCCGGCATCTTTCTCTCTATATTAGCTGCCTCCAAAACAGTGTGAAACACAATATGAGGAAAGATTCTTATGAACAATGGAACTCCGTATTTTAATTACAATTCGTCTATTACTCGCGATTTCTTTCCAACGCTGCTCAGATATTGAACCTTTCCCCGTCTCAGAAAGGCACGGGGCTGGGGGTTCGACATTACACGTGAAAAGGCCCAGCCAAGCGATAGATCCAACCAGGGTCGCAACAGATATTGCTGTCTCATCCGGATAAGTCGTGCTGAAGAATGATCATGGCTGCTCCGGAGATCCTCGGCTTTGATATGATGCCATTCACCCTCCTGCATGAGCCAAGATGCCGCTATGGATTGGCCCCTTGCCTCGCCCCTGTCCTATTTCCACAGCCGTCCAGATGCTGTGGAGCTCATGATGTGGGCTCATTAATATGCAACTCTGTGGCGTTTAGTAATATTTCATGCCCCCGAATCCGTGCCAAGCCGATGTTGGCGGCGAATATCCCGTCCCGCTTCAACAACGGAACGCCATGAGCTTGACCGCGATGGTGCCTGCGGGCAATGAAGTCCACCCAGACGCACTAGCGTGCTGCTGCGCTGCTCTGGGAGATCAGTACACTTCACGTTAACTAGATCGCAAAGAAGGTTCTGAGAAGAGACCGTTGAATGGTCTTGGAAGCGGGGTTTTGTGCTCTCTTATAAAGCGGACACACGGAAGCCTTACCTTGGTACTTCAAACTAGAATTGCAAATTAACACATTGAATAACACACTGAAGACTGTTCTGGATATTTATTGTGGAAATGCAACAACAAGCCGCCATGAGACAAATCAAAGTCGACTCACCACTCTCCGATGCGGAGGCGGCATTGCATGGGGCTGGCGATATCGCTATCGTGGGGTATTCGTTTAAGCTCCCTCAAGATGTTGATGACGATTCTAGTTTGTGGGAAGTCCTCCAAAGCCGACGAAACTTAATGACTCCCTGGCCAGGCTCCCGGATGAGTGCGGGATCTTTCGTGAATAATAAGAACTACAAGGTAGGGGGTTCCCAGGTTTGGCACCCGATTTGATGACCTCCAGCTCATCTAAAAGCAGTTTCATAGTCAGGGCGGACATTTTATCAACGAAGATTTAGGAGGCTTCGATGCCCCCTTTTTTTCCGTCACTACGAAAGAGGCGGCATCGATGGATCCGATGCAGCGTTGGACTTTGGAGACGTCATATCGGGCGTTTGAGAACGGTGAGTGCCAGATTTTGCGAGCCTAGCTGAGGAAGCTCTGGTTAGGAACGAACCGGACGACGCTGATCCAATACGGCAGCTGGAATCCCGATTGAAAATCTCAGAGGTACACGCACCGCAGTATTCTCAGCTTCTATGCTCGAGGATTATGCGAGATTGACGGCTATGGACCCGGACAATGTAGAGAGGACAGCTGTCACTGGTGGTACCGTTCCTTGCGTCATACCTAATCGGATTAGCTGGTTTTTTGATCTGCATGGGCCTAGCATCCACATCAACACAGCTTGCTCTAGTAGCTTGTCGGCAGTTGATATGGCCTGCAAGACTCTGCGGAGTGGCGACGCTTCATGCGTAAGTGGCTGCTATCTATCTACCAAGTTGAACCTGCAATAACAATGTGCATAATCACGCAAAGGCTCTTGTTACGGGATCCAACATGCTTCTTGACCCAGCGGTTTTCCATATGCTGGCCAACCAGAACTTTTTGTCTCCGGACAGCGTATGTTACAGTTTCGACCATCGCGCGAATGGGTACGCCAGGGGAGAGGGCGTCATTGCTCTTGTGCTCAAGCCCATATCTGCCGCTATCCGGGACTGTGACATGATTCGTGCGGTCATTCGGTCGACGGACTCGAATCAAGATGGACACACGCCCGCACTTACACAGCCTAGTCCCTATGCGCAAGAGGAATTAATCCGCCACGTTTATCAACAAGCCAACCTGTCCCCTGAGAGGACACGTTTTGTCGAAGCACATGGCGAGTGAAGAAACACTACACTTGGCATCTTCTAGAGTTATTATTCTAACGATGTGAGTGACAGGAACTGGGACACCGGTGGGTGATCCGATCGAGATGGAGGCTCTAGGCCGAGTCTTCCGGGAGTACAGATCACCTGAGGAACCACTTTACGTGTGCGTCTGCTCGTCCACTCGTTTTAATAGTATTCCTTCATTACCTAGGATCCTCATTTGGGGACATTTGAGGACCGAGGACCTTTCGCCTAATGATCCGACAGTGGCTCCATCAAAGCGAACATCGGACATCTCGAGGGAGCCAGCGCCCTGGCTAGTCTAATCAAATCAATCTGTGAGTTTCTCAAGCCTAGTCCCTCATTTTCCTTTCAGAAATGGACAAGTAGTAAATTTCGTTCCAAGTGATTCTTGAGAAGGGCATAATTCCACCCAACGCTCTCTTTGAAAGGATGAATTCAGCTATCGACGCAGAATTCTACCGCATCGAGGTATGTATTCCCCTAGATGAATCACAGAGCTCATGTGTTAATGGGGCACATTTTCTCCTTTATCATTTTTGAAGGTCCCAACCAAGAATCTCGTCTGGCCGGAGTCAGGCTTGCGCCGAATATCAGTGAACTCCTTTGGATTCGGTGGCTCCAACGCACACATCATTCTTGATGATGCGTTTCATTACTTGCAAGACCGAGGTCTTGCTGGGAACCACTGCAGCGCTTCCGTTGTAGGCGCTGTAAAAGGTGACGACTTTCTGGTCGCTGCTAATGCTATTAACCGGTCAGTTGAGTTCAAAGGAATAAACCATCCGGTTAATGGGAACAGGGTCGCCCCCAAAGCCACAAACAATTTGCTTGACCTGCCCAAGTTGCTCGTCTGGACAGCAGCAAGTGAGAAGGCAGCGAAACGGATGGTCCAGGATTATAAAGATTTCTATAAGAATCAAGTGTCGAGCAATCCAGACAAGCTCAACCAACTTGGTTTTACCCTGACCTCCCGGAGGAGCCAGATGCTCTGGAGATCCTTTGCTGTTGTCAAAGGTCAGGAAATGGTCCCCCTTGGAGAGGAGCTCTCACCAACAAAACCAATCCGAAGCTCAGCGGACGTAGAGTTAGCGTTCGTATTCACTGGTCAAGGAGCACAGTATGCTGGCATGGGCTTGGATCTTATCCGATATCCTGTGTTTGCCACAGCCCTACAGCATATTGATGATGTTTATCGCAGTTTAGGTTGTGAATGGAAACTGCTGGGTAAGGTGAAAGACATGGAGGTGCAAGCGTGTTGAGGAAATAGCTAATCCTCTTCCACTCATAGATGAGCTGCGCCGACATGAAAACATTGACAAACCAGAATACAGTCAGCCATTGACAACAGCCTTGCAAATCGCATTGTTCACGCTACTGCAAAGCTTCGGGGTCATTCCTAGCGCTGTCGTGGGACGCTCGTCAGGCGAGATTGCGGCTGCGTATGTAGAAATACTCTTAAGATTATCGCCATCGCTTGCATCAATAGTCCGCTTAACTGCACCCTGTCAGGCCCTGAACCGGCCATCGATGCTATCAAAAAGCAGACCGACAAGGACGGGACTTTTGCCCAGAAACTCAAGACTGGAGTTGCATACCACTCCCCTTCAATGCAGTCCATCGCCAACGAATATCTCTCTGTTTTGGGGAGTCTTGAAGGTGCTGGCTCCCGAGACTCCAATGCAACAGCCTCAATTCCCATGGTCTCATCTATTTCGGGCAAGGTTGTCCACCCAGCTGAATTGAGAAGTGCACGATACTGGGTCGAGAACATGGTATCTCCTGTCCAGTTTGCCAGCGCAGTTCAGGTGATAACCCAGGAGCCACCCTCTCTCCAGCTTGTTGGCATCACCGACCTCCTTGAGATTGGGCCGCGCCCGGCGCTACGCCGTCCAGTTCAAGACACCATACAAAAGGTTAGCAAAGACAAGAGGGAGATACGCTACTTGAGCGCGCTGCAACGACGTCGGCCGGCAATCCAAACCATGATGGAGCTCGTGGGACAGTTATTCTGTCTGGGGTATGCCGTTTCCGTCTCGGCGGTGAATCAGACACAGACACACAAGCCATTTCCGGCTCTCCTCGCAGGCTGCCCTGAATATCCCTTCGATAGATCGCGCCAATATTGGGCCGAGTCACGTCTTAGTCGAGACTATAGATTACGTGGGAAGATCCAAGGCGAGACCCTCGGTGTGCGCGTGTCGGATTGGAACCCCCTAAGACCTCGCTGGAGGAACTTTTTATGCATCGAATCTGCGCCGTGGATCAAACACCATAAGGTAAAGTTTGTTGCGAAACCGAAAAGGACTAGGCAGGATATGACAACGCTAAACTCTAGAGAAGATCAGCGGCACCGTGCTCTATCCGGCCGCAGGCATGCTCGTCATGGCCATCGAAGCTCTAAGGCAAATCATCCCGCCGAACCGCATCGCTCGAGGCTACCTTTTCAGAAGGGCCGATTTTAAAAGCCCCATCGTCGTGCAAAAGGCCTGGGAGGACCGAATCGAAATGCAGTTGCATCTGGAGTCAAAGGATGACGGTTCGAGCTGGTTCGAAACGACACTATTTTCCTACTTTCGTGGTCGGTGGACTGAATGCTTCCGTGCCACTGTCCAGGTAGATTATCAAGACTCGCAACTAGACAGCGGTGAAAGGAGGTTGGCCGACGACAGCATGCAGAGCAAATACAGCCGAGCAACGGAATTATGCCAAACGCCGGTCGACTCGGGCGTTTTTTACAGTGACGCTGCCGAACACGGCCTCCAGTACGGGGATTGGTTCCAGTTGCTTCAACACGTGCATTGGGACGGAAAGGGCCTCGCCGTGGCCAAAGTAGACGTGTCGAAGGTGAGGTACCAGACGAGCGGCCTGGTACATCCAGCTGCTCTTGATCAGGCTTTCCATCTGCTGCGCGTTAGCGCCGGCCAGAAACCGGCTTGCAATGTTCCCGTCCGTCTTTCGAATGCCTGGTTTGCGTCCTCAGGCTGGCAGCACCCCAAAACAGGTTCCGTAAGATGGTGGGCCACCTCGACCTCGAGGTCGCCCGATGCGTATAAAGCGAACTATGGAGAAAAAGGTGGCCTTTATGCTTTAGCCGACGACGGCACAGTTCTGTGTTCGATCCAGCAGGCTTTCACTACGCCCGTCTCTAGGAATACAAAGGAGAAACAAAAAGACAGAAAGTTGCTATACAGTATCGAGTGGAAACCACAACTGAGCCTGCTTACCCCGCAGCAGCTGGCACGCGCATGTCGTGCGGACAGAACTTTCACGAGAGATGAGACTGCTATTCGCACAAACCATGCCAAATTGTGCTCTGTCTTGGACCTCATCTCATCACGCACCCTTGAACACATTCGCTCTACCAAGGTGCCAGGGGGTCTTCATCGGCATGTTGAGTGGATGAGACATCACGTCCGCAAGCTTTCCCCTTCTGAAAGAAAAGAAGGGGAAACGATCAGCGATGCGGGCATCGAGACCCGGCTGCAAGAGGTTGAAGAAGTACTCCCGGCGTGGAAAGTGTACACCGCATGCGCGCGAAAGCTCCCACAAATTCTCTCCGGAGAGATCGACCCGCTTCAGGTCGTGTTCCAGTCAGATCTTGCTAAAGCCTTCTATGCCGACCTCTTCCGAAACATGTGTGCCGATGGTCAGCTTGCTGCCTTTCTGAACCTCGCCTCGCACGAAAATCCGGCACTGCGCATCCTCGAGGTCGGCGCTGGCACGGGCGGGATGACTGGCCATGTGGTGGAGATCTTTCAGGAACGCGAGAAGAGAACTGGAACACTGAGCTTCGCTGAATACACCTACACGGACATTTCGCCTGTCTTCTTCGAGCAGGCGAGCAGTCGGTGGCCGGAGCTACAGGCCCAAGGCCGCATGACCTTCAAGACATTGGACTTAGATCGCGCCATTGATGAACAGGGGTTTGAACCAGGGTCTTATGACTTGGTCGTTGCGGCTAGCGTGTTGCATGCTACTCCGTACTTCGAGGCTACCATTCGCAACGTGCGGAGAGCCCTAAAGACTGGCGGCCACATGGCGCTGGTTGAGGTCGTTAACCCAGACGACATAGCCACCAACTTCATGGCTGGCCTGGTCCCGGGCTGGTGGGTGGCGCGCGAAGAATGGCGACCTCATTCGGCGGCTGTACCCGAGCATTTGTGGGATAAGTGCTTGCGTGCCAATGGTTTCTCGGGGAATGATATGGTTATCCGTGACTACCAGAGTGATGTGTGCCATATAATGAGTATTATCGTCACCACAACTTCGGAGGAAATCAAACTCCCACATGAATCAGTATTAAAGCTCGGCCACCTCGTCCTAGTTGTCGACAACGAGCAGTCAAGTGAACAGCTACGACTGGCAAAGTTATTGCAAGGTAGCCTCGATGCCAAAATAAGCCGTCCGGCGACGATTTGCACATTCTCTCTCGATCAACTCGAAAATGGGTTATTAAACTTAGGTGAAGATGACCTCGTCATCTGCCTGGCCGAAGTCAACGGCAAGCCTTTGCTCACCAACCTGTCTGAAGAAGGGTTCGCATGCCTCCAGTACTTAACCAAGCAGGCACCCAGGCTACTTTGGGCCACAGCCACAAGGGTAGACGACACAGAGTACCCTGACTATAGTCTCGTACAGGGCTTCATGCGGTCTATCCGGGCTGAGCAACCTGATAGCCGCATCGTGACCATTGCCATTGAAGGGGAGCCGGACAATGCGACCTGTGCAGAGTTCATTGAGAGCGTCGTCCTCGCTGCATTTGACTCGCGGTCATCCAAAGAGGTGGAGTACATGGTCCGAGACGGCCTCATCATGACGGGCAGGGCTATTGAGGATGTGATCATACAGACACGGTCGCCTAGCTGAATGGACGGATCGCAGTCACGACCAAGTCGGGTCACAACACCTCCGCAGTCGCTCCTCAACCTCACTTCATGTTGAACATCCAATTGACCCAGCACAGACTGAGAGTCCCATTGGTTAAGACCCCAGGCCTTAGTTTCAATCTCAACGTCATGCGGTCCAATGTCAGTCTCATGGACAGTATCTCTGTCGAATCTTAGTGATTCTAGGGCGCCAGGGGTACCTAGTGAGAGCTGCAGAGCTGGCCCGTCGGCCCAGGGTTTCAGCTGTAACTTCGGAGAGAGGAGGGGCTCAAGGACGCCATTTCCGATCACACAGGGTACCTTGTGCACATACGCTCGAGCACACGAGGCGGATATTGTCAAGATACCCGACGCCTTGTCGTTCGAAACAGCTACCTCTATCATCATACCAGGCATCACAGCTTACAATGCACTGGTCAATGTTGCCCGGCTCCGGGAAGGAGACAAGGTCTTGATCCACTCTGCTACCAGTAGCTCGGGCCAGATGGCCGTGTGGATTGCCAAGTTCCAGGGCGCCCGTGTCTTCGCGACTGCCGAATCGCTGGAAGACAGGCAGCTCCTAACGGACATGTTGAAAATCCCCGAAGATCATGTCTTCTCTGAAGCTACTTCGTTCGTCCAGGGTGTGATGCATGCCACAGAGGGGTACGGCGTCGACGTGATCTTCAACTCTGTTCCGGGTGAAGAGGCATTGTCGGCGTCATTCGAATGCATGGCCCCAGGCGGACACTTTGTCGAGATCGGCCGCGCTGACACAAAACTCAATGTAGTGATGCCAACGGACATGTTTGCCAGAAGCGGTACCTTTTTAGAGGGTTGATTGGACGCAATTGAGCCAGAAGGTCACCGCTAAGCTACTGAAGGAAACCATGAAATTGCTGGGAAGGAGGAAAATCCAACTCCCCCAACCAACTGCACATCTTCAATTCAGCTGAACTTCAGAATTCCTTTAGGCAGCTCCAAAGGAGCATTAATTCTGGCCGCGTCATGATAACCCCCAGACCCGGGGACTTGGTTCCGGTAAGTTTGCTTCGAGGAGAACAGAGACTCACTCTGTATTTCCGCCCTGCTAAAGTT
The DNA here is from genome assembly GCF_000732125.1 of Scedosporium apiospermum. Lineage (NCBI taxonomy): Eukaryota > Fungi > Ascomycota > Sordariomycetes > Microascales > Microascaceae > Scedosporium > Scedosporium apiospermum. The sequence continues at coordinate 86,441 of NW_015971815.1, read as the reverse complement.
TGACCCGGTAGTGCTCTGTTCAGGATCGACGGGCATGGACCTTTGGAAACAATTCCTCATATTTAATCGTCGGAGGGTCCGGTGGTCTAGGTCGTGCAATCGTTAGCTGGATGGCAGACCGCGGAGCAAAACATCTCATCATCCTCTCCCGATCGGGCGCTACGTCCAAAGCTGCCACCGACATGATAGACGGCCTAACAGCTCGTGGCGTCAAAATCATGTCCTTCAGATGTGACGCGTCGTCAGAAACAAGCCTTTCCGATGTGTTGAACGAGTGCGCATGCACAATGCCGCCTATAAAGGGCTGTATAAACGCGGCCATGGACCTCCAAGACGCCATTTTCCAGGGCAACATGACATATACTCAGTGGAATCTCACATTGCATTCCAAAGTACGGACGTCGAAGAATCTAAACCGCCTGCTACCCCAAAACCTCGACTTTTTCATCCTTCTCGCATCTCTCGCTGGAGTTGCCGGCCAGATGGCTAGTTCTAACTATGCAGGCGGCTGTTCGTTTCAGGACGCGCTGGCCCACCACCGCGTTGCCCACGGTCAAAAGTGTCTCTCGCTCGATATCGGGTGGATGCGCAACATCGGCATCATCGCCGAGACGGGCGCATATCAGCGCCAGCGCCAGGCAGCCGACAACATGCAGCCTATAGAGGACACTGATCTGCTCGCCCTGCTGACGGTGTGCTGCGATCCGACTAGCTCGGGGTTGGCGACACCTCAAGCCCAGTCCCAAGTCCTATTCGGGCTGCGAACGCCTGCCGACGCCCTTGTCGAAGGGAAACCTGTCCCGGCCCTGCTAGACCGACCATTGTTCGCTCCCTTCTCGTACATCGTTGGTGGTTCGGGGACGCCACCCCAGGGCACGAGTGTTTACGACAACTCGCCCACGGCAACGGCCCTTTTCCGCACGTCCACCGATTCCGGAGAACGCTCACAGGCCGTGGTTCGTGCCTTGGCGGCAAAATTAGCGCGGGCTATGGCCATCTCACCAGGTGATGTGGAGCCGAGCAAGCCACTTTCTAGCTATGGTGTCGACTCGCTCATGGCCGTTGAGCTAAGGAACTGGATCAAGAGGGAATTGGGCGCGACTCTGGCCATCTTTGAGATTATGGATCGGGTACCTATTGCAAATATTGCACACTTGGTTTCGAAAAGAGGTCTGACGAGAAGGGGGTGATGTGAGTTACAGGTCTATCCAGAAGCGTCCGGCGAAAGATAGTCACAATATTTATCCATTGGTGTGTTGCCCGCCAGCCTACCGCTATCCGCCCCATCTTGCACTACTTGTTAGTTAGGTTGAAATCCTGCAGCATATGTTGATGGGCATTGGGCAAGAGGAAAGGGCAGTGCTTGTGCAGTTTCTTGCCTTCCGCCGCTTCCGGACTACTTTGGGAGATAGATTTCACAGCCGACCAAATTTTGCTTTTTGAACCTGAGAGAAAGCATCTCCGGATTCATGTGACATAAAACGAAATCACATGGTAGTCACGTGAGTGGTTATTGACACGACAGTTGACTTCACCTCTTCAACAGTTCAGCAGGCAGGGAGGGTGGAAGGAACCTCCATCGATCTTGGACGGCCTCAAAATTGCCTCCTTAAACGAAGCCCCGGGTTCTATCCTAACAGCAACTAAATCAGTAGGCTACAGCCTAAAACAAAAAAAGCTCAATAGTTGTGTATTCTTGACCCTGTGTTTGACGATGTCGGGGAAGCCCCTCCACCTTCCGTTTCTGTGTGCGGGAAGGAAACGGCGAGTCGATGATTGTTAATATGTGGGCGTCCAGCGGGCTTACCCGAATTTTTCCTGAACAAGGAGCTCCCTTTCGTCACTGTTCTTTCTTTCTGGACTGAAAGTCAACAACTCCTAATCCCTAACCGAAAGCAAGGCTCGAGTCTTGCAATTTCTTCTTCTCAATTTCTCAATCTGCACAGGAAATCAGCGCCCATTCTTTCTCTTGTCTTCCTCGACTTGGCTAACCATGTCACATCGCCAAGGTCTTATCCTCGCTATAACCCGCCACAATCCAGCGCTGGCCTTGGCACTCGTCTCGTCTCGCCGTCTGACCCATTAACCATTCCGGAACCAATGTCTACATTTATTCGCGAGGGATATGACATCCTGTTTGTCCTCAACAATGAATTCCCCGCTGAAGCTCCTATTCGCTTTCACCACCATGCTTCCCCTCCCCGATCGAGTGTGTTTCTTCACCTCGGAACGACTTGATACGTCGGGGACAAGTTGATAATGACTTCATTATTGGTAACGACTGTAAGTATAGCCTCCTGCTTCATCCCTGGCAATCTCCTTTGGTAATAGCTTGCTAATATTAACCTGGTCTAGACCGGCACTGATATCCCATCTTTCCGCCGTTAGTCTATTGGAGTTCCCCGCATGGCCGAATGCCTGATTCTTGCCTCTCTTGACATCGGCTCCCAAGCTGTCCAGGTCAACAAAAACAGCCGCTCCAGAATTGAAGCAATATTATCTCAAGGCCTCCGAGGATCTTTCGCAACGGAATTGAGAACAGCTAGACGGTGGTTTGATTCAGCGCGCCTGGAGGAATTTATGGATGCTATGCGACCGTGGCTGAGGAGCAACCTTGCCCATCAGCAAGCAGGAACATACATAAATCGTTATGCTGGACGGCAGGACGTTGAAAAATCTTCCCCGACCAGGTATCCTTTTTTGCAGGAGCGCGGACACCGTTTTCCCGATTATCCTCGATACCGTGGGCCAGACCGTCATCCGCTGGGCGGATAACATCGCTTTGTGCCACAAGTCCTGAACTACCGCAAGGAGACCCCTCTTCCAATCTTCCTCCAAGTGCTCAACCAGTACAGTCGAAGGTACCGGGTATTGTATCAGCGTGCTCAGTCTGGCGACCCTCTGAAGATCGAAGAGCCCGAGTGCTTACAAAGGGCAATGATGGAAGATTCCAATCGACTTGCTATGGTCCGGAGGAAAAAACCCAAATCAATAGCAGGATGCTTGGAGTTGAATCTCCGGAAGGTTTCACCCCCGGGGTCCAGTCCCGACTAATGCTTGGCGCCAAACTCGGCTAACGAGTGGTCCGGAGATCGCCCTCGTATCTCTCGCATTGTTAACGAAATACAATTCTGGGCTGGCACCAAACTTCAGGGTCATGATGCGTACATGCGTGTCCACATTCTGCCTATCCAATAACCATGCCATGCCGAGTGACTGGGGATAGTGCCATGCCCAAAATATCATGTATGGGCATGTGGCAAGAATGAGAAAGGCTTACAGCAGCAAATGGGCGACCGTCGAAACTGATGAAATACCCTTCCTCGAATGTTTTTTTTTTTTCTAATCCTGCATCCGGAGGATGATCGTATCGAACGACGATGCGCAGTTTAATGTTAAAACGGCCGGCGCTCCAACGAAAATATTCGGAGTTTCTAAGCCTGCCACCGACAGTAGAACCGTTTTCCCCACTGACATTTTCGGAAGCCTGTATGGTAGGTCTTCCTCGGCCTCCATTGCGGAACGTCATTGGTATTGTATTTACCGCTGGAGAAGTATTGATTTTCCACTGGGTCCATAGACAACAGGTGAGAACCAGTTGGCCTCTTAAACGGAACTGCCTTGTTCATCGTGTCGACGACCTGGACGATATTCTACGCAAAACAGGGGAGTGCAGTCGGAACCTGGAGGATCTCTCCTCCTCTATTAATGATATTATTAATATTAATGATTTCCCGTCGGCTACCTAAAAAATATTACGCGTCTCCGTCAACAGCAGGGGAAGTCACCATCGGGGCGATAAGTATCGTTTTTTGCTTTGTAATATAGCAACATGTACACTCAGCTAAAGTTGTCAATATGAGTCTCACAGACTGGTTCATTTCAAGGTAGGCCAGGCCGGGCCTCTAGCGCGGAGGATATATAAGTAGGAATGTGCTACCATTGCCCAGATAAATATACCACAGAAATCTTTTACTACTGGATTCAATAGGCTGGGAAGTGGAGCAGTTAAGACCGGCGCTTATGGCGCGGTTGTTCGATGACCAACGAAGGCCGCCGGTACCTACCAGGAGAAGTGTCAAGTAGGAGAAATATACTGGCTTCCTTCCCGGCGGTGGAAGGCGGAAAGTAAGAAGGGCGGTCGTAGGGGCTCGGCTGAAAAGGACTGGATCCTGAGTGAATGTGGCAAATAATGACAATTGAAAGGTATTCCCTCCCGAAGATCCCTAGCACTTGTTATTCAGTAGGCCCACTTATAGATGTCTGCCACTCTCCAAGGGCTGGATTATACGCAAGTCGGTACACCCTCTCAAAGTCCCCATTCTCCTCGTATCGCGAAACGATTTCCACGTTCGGCTCGCCATAATGCCCCATGAACTCTAGCTCCAGCTTCACTTCCAAGCCTGACTGGGACTGCCGGTGCAGCGTGCAAGCAAAAGGTTCGGCGCGAGCGAAAGTAGAACCATTAAATAGAACCGAGCGGAGAAACGATGTGGGTGTGCCATCCACATCCACCCCTTCGACAATTAACTCCTGAGATGCACGAGTAACCTTCAGCCACCGGTAGAGGATGAAAGGAGGGATTGGAATGGCTAAGGTCGCCATCACACGGGTCAATAGATCATCAGTGGTTGAATAGACACGGATATCGGAGAATTGGTCCATCGGTGTGTTTTGGAGATTGCAAATGGACAGCACAGCATCTCCCTTTTTTCCGACAATCTGAGGAATCGTGGCAGCCGGGGTGACGGTAAGGGAAGAGCCCAAGCTGAGGCATAGATCGGCCTGGTAAGCATGATCGAAGGCTCGCTGAAGAGCATCCTCAGGAAGGTTCTCTCCAAAATGGATAATGCTGTCTAATAAGTCGCCGCGACATCGAGTACATTTGCGACCAGTTCTGTGATCCCTCAGGCAAGTCCCATGTGAAGCAATGGCCCGGAAGTCTAGTACGATCCTGTCAGCCGATAGGATTGGGAAGGTGGGAATGTGAGCAAGCCCCAGAGAGAACAAGTGATATACCTCGGATATACTCTTTACCACACCGTGAGCAGTACTCACGATTAGCATTGCCGTGGAGTTCCGATATTTTGTCCTATCAAATTAGACTTGAGCCGACGGCACGACAATTGGGCGTGTCCATCGCGTGATGAACCTACTGGCAGGATCCCACTCTTTCTATGCAGGCCATCCGTGTTCTGACTGACGAGGTATTTCAAAATCCCTCTATTCTGGAGCTCAACGAGAGCCATGTGCGTAGGTGTGGGGAGAGCCTGAAGCATATCGATGGCACTCGCCGAGGGTGATTTTCCCTGTGCTATGAGAGTCCATACTCCCTGTGGGCCGCGAAAATCGGGTATACCTATTATCGACGATCAACGGTGAGAATATAAGGAATAGGTAGCTACGAAATACCTGCGGAAGTTGAAACGCCCGCCCCCGTGAATGCGATGAAATGTTGACTTCTCTTAATCAGATCCGCGAGTTTCTCAGCTTTCTCCTGAACACTCTCCGCAGGTTCGAAACGTTCCACCATCTGCTCATTATTTTTATGTGCGGAGAAGGCCATTTATATAGACTTGGTACTGTGATGACGATGAGATAACCGAAATGGTGCAAATGGTGATGAGAGAGGCGATCTGATGCGATTCATGCTGGTTTTCTGACAGGCAATGCGAAAATACCTAGGCCTGGAATTTTAGGCATCCAGTCCCATTTCTTGGTCGAAACTCCTAGGGTACATTCCCCTGAATACTTCTTGAAGCATCCCGGCTCGGTATTCACCTGGTACTTCATAGGGGTTTCCCAAATGAGTTTGAATTGACAGAGCAACAACGCAGCAGATTTTCTGGCTACTCAATTCTAGGCATCTCTTACCGTGGTCATCATTCTCCTGTACACGTTTTCATTCTCGAAGTTCCCTCTTGGTCGAACTCGACTTGGCTAGCGCACGTGAGGTTAAATCGACATCAAGGTCTTCTGGCTACTTTGCCGCGTGGGTCTTAAGCCCGTAACTCTAAGGCCGTTAAGATCCAATTATCTATTTGACCCTCCCCAATATGGAAATCGCAACGAGTTCTCCACGAATTGTTAGACTGCCCATTGTTAGGTAGCTGGGTGAAGCTGAGGCTAGATCCGACCGTGAGCAAAGCTTGGCTCAACTGTTGACGATGCTGCCTGGCTACCCCGCGCTGACCAGCCAATCTGTATCACCCGAAGCAGTGTTCGCATGTCTCGGATTCCTGGTAGGGCTAGTGATAGATACATCGATTTAATGTCACCATCCACGGCTGCTGACGCTACTGCTGACTGTCCCAGACGTTGTGTGTCATTGGATCGGGATATTAGCCTGGATAGTTGGCGACCATCGAAGATGACCTTGGATGTACGAAGTAACTTACATAAGTTGTTATTGTTCGCAGTTGATCCTCCTCGTATTTCTCGGATCTTTGATCTCACCCTCCATCTTTGCGTCTTTTTGTCTTCTCTCTATCTGTCTTCAAGTCCATGCACCAACAGTCACATCTTTTGCCCATCCATCCCGCTCATCAAGTATCAATCGCCCGTACGAAATGCTCGCATCAAGTAGGTTAACTGGCGTAGCCGCCCGCAATGGCCTGAAGCAACATTACCGTTTGATATCGTCGATGGCGTCGCAGAGTATGTAATTGTCGGACGCCTGCCCTACCCCTTTTTTGTGAGGTTGTTATTCATCCGACTTCAGCTCGCTTTCCGCACTTCCTCATCTCCTCTCCGCGCTACCCACCGGTCCGACACGCCCTTCTTCTTAACAGCTCCCGCTCTGCCCTCCCGCCCACTGTGACCAGGAGTGGCGTTACGCAGTTCCGCACCGTCGTCGTAGAGTCCATGACAGGCGCCATCGTAACGGCTGCAAAGCTGCACGGCGCTGGCTTTGCCACCATTGGCATGGCTGGCGCCGGTGTCGGCATTGGCAAGGTTTACGCCGCGCTCATCACTGGCACTGCTAGGAACCCTGCCGTGCGAGGTAAGAAAAGGCTGTCAGGCCATGGTGTTTGTAACCCTGGTTACTAGAATGCGACAAGCTGACGGGTCATATATCGCAGGCCAACTCTTCACTTATGCTATTTTGGGCTTTGCCCTCTCCGAAGCTACAGGGTTGTTCGCCCTGATGGTGGCGTTCCTCATTCTCTATGCCTACTGAATACGGCTTTGGCGACTCTCGAATTGCATATCGCTCCTCGTAGGTGGAGGGTGCGGTACAGGATTGATAAGTATGCAATACGGAGAAGCATGACCAATCGGTTGGCAGAAGCAAATCGACCTCTTCAGACTGTTATTTTCTACCGTCCTGTGCTCCAATGGCAGCAACAATCTCTCTTCATTATCAAGCTTTCGAGCTCCCTTTGATACTAGCGATAACTGCCAGTGTAGATAGAGGAGATGTCAACTAATACGTCTAACAATTGAAGACTCTTCATTTCTACTTCGCGACTTTCCACTCCGGTTCTCCAGTCCAGTCTTAGCCCTGAGTCATGATTCTCGATGAGCTCCTCGCGATAAAGGAGACCGTACAGGCCTTACATGCTCTCAAATTTAGTCCGGCTGTGTTTTTTCAGCGTAAAGCGCAATCTAAATATTACCTATCTAGGCTGCCCGCATGCTGCTCGTGCCGATATAATGGACCATCCAAGCCTGATTGAGCAGGGTCTTAGAGAGCTTCCAAGCTCTCATCGATCGGTTCCTATCTATCGAATCTGTGACGGAACCAATTTATATAAGTAATCCTAAGTCGCGAAGGCTCCGACGCGATTGAGGATTGCACTGCGTGAAAAGTCGAACTGGTTTTGATAGTCCTTCGATCTATTAAAATCCGAGTGAAAGATGGATTGTTATTCCTCAAGCTAACTACGAGAAAGCGAATACAAGTCTAAATCGTTAGACATACGGCGGGTTTTCCCCGACGGCAAAGGTGCATTTGCAAGAATACCAGCTTTTCGCGAGGAATATCACAGTGATTAATAGCCTTGCCTTTTCTTTCTAGACCTCGGAATAGCGGCCCATCACTTGCGCGTTATCCAATATAACCGGACAAATGGGGTAGCCAAGAACAGGGTAACCCACGGAACCCCTCCATGGGCTGCTCAAAGTTGCCCATTGCCCACTATAATAGTGTCATCCTCAGGGGAGGTAGGTTACCCGTCCTAGCGTGCAAGCGGTTGATTGGTGCGGGGGTGGGCTGCCCTCAGGGAGACCGACATGTGTCTTCCCATGGCCTGCTTCTTATCAGGGCTTCACGGCCACCTGTGTGCATATGCTCGTGATGCGACTCTTTTGTCCTTGTGAAGCATCGTGGCAACTGCTCAACTGCCACCATGGAAACACTCGTATTAAAGTTGAAGCGGTATTTGAAGAGAACAGACCCCTACCATGGTGACCCGAGCCCGAGCAATAGTCTGCCGACTCTGCGTGACAGGCGCAAGCCGAGAGAGTCGGCTACAACCTCAGGCACCGAAGCGCCGGCGGCCTCGACGTCCGGATCCCGTGACGAGAAGCTCATACATCCAGATTCCAAGAAGGGAGGAGACCCCATGCGTTAAGTGTCAAATCCCACTTCAGAGGCGGCGGCGACAACCGGCGTGGAGGTTGCTCACGCTCTCTCTCCGACTCGGGGTAGATGTCTAGGCCGTCCTGCCATACCCGTAGGGTCCTCGGACATACGAATCGGACGCCAATATTATCAACCAAGCTGATCCATCAGCAAGGCGCCAGCAAATGAGCCTGGTCATGAAGACATGGTCGAGGGACCTGACGACGGCCGCGGAACACGAAGCCGATGTATAAGCTGATTTGGAGGATCAACAGCCAATTTCGTTGAAAACTTTGCTTACTGAGAAGATGAAGCAGACGCCGCAAGTCGTGCTTGTTGCGTCGCAGCTCGCATCGCCTCAGAGGCAAGACATCTCAGTCCAAGGAGGAGGATCTTGCCTTCCTCCGAAGGCACCTTGTTAGCCTCTATGAAGCCGTCCTATCTTTTTTTGTCACCGTTACCTGACGTCATAGTGGTAGCTAGTTGGCCGATCTCACTCGGGACTGGCCGAGCCTGCCGAACTCCGATCTCTTCGTGGTTGACAGCGAACACGCCTTGGCTGCATCGATCGGCCTCGGCCTCAAGTAGCAACTTAACCAGCTGGTAGGGTCGGCAATGCGCGATAGAGAATCTTCAGCCAACTTCGCCGACGAGACGGATCCCAGCCATCGAGAGAGTCAAGTGTTTACCGACTTGCACGGTATCGACCACAGGCTCACCATTCTAGACAGTCAGGCCGATTCTGACAACGACAACTACCGGTGGCTTGTTTCGACCGATCAGTATAAGGTCCTTTGCGGCTGGGGCAACAAGGACGCCAGAATGCTCTGGATCATGGGCAGCCCGGGGAGTGGCAAGTCCGCACTGTTGACAACGATTGTGCAGAATCTCTCGACACAGGCGCAAACGATTCCGGACTCGCCACGTCTTTCGTACTGCTTCTGTAGCGCTAACCGGCCCGGATCGTGTTCAGCTGCATCTGCTCTCAAGAGTCCCATATGCCTGCTACTCCTTGAGCAACTCTCACTGAACCTTCACTTGACAAGCCTGCGCGATCCGACGGAAATAGAGCACTTCGACCACCTCAGCAACTTTCTGGCTCTGTCGGGACTCTTCTACGACATTGCGCGAGACAGCGATCTCTCGAAAACCTACTTGGTAATTGGTGCAATCGACGAGTGTGTAAAGGAGGGGTCGGGCGCCCATTCTGGCTTTGAGGAATTCCCATAACTGAGCAGCTCCTGATCCCACCTGGGCAGGGGTGGGGGGTGAGTAGGGTGAGTGAGGGAGTTATCTGTTTTGGGCTACCCTGGCTGTAGTTGCCGACCACACCCGGCTAGCTTTCTTTTTTTTTTTTCTAGCCATTGTTACGAAATATAGATATGGCGAACTGCTGGCTTCGCCGTCGAAAGAAATCGTACAAACTTTAGACCAGCCTTACTCCACATCTCTGGTAGCCTCTGAAAGAGCTCCCGATCATGTCCTAGGTGCTCCAGATTCTGGGCCAACTGAGGAGGATCTCTGCTTCGCAATGTATCCTTAGATCCTTGCCAATCTGGCATATGATCTGTCCGGGCCATGAGCAAGATGTCGACCGCACCTATCCGCTCATGTTTGCCGCGCCCCCGCACCGCCTGGAGAATGATACCGTAAAGATTGCGAGTCATAGCGAAGAGCGGCATGAATTGCAATTTCCCTGAACAAGACAAGGCATAAACCTGCTCGTCGGGCATTTCAAAGTAGAGATGGGATTTTAGGGGATTATTCTTTGTCGAAAACTGATGCGACAAGATAGAAAAGCCGATTATCTCCTTCTCCTCCGACCATTTGAGTGTGAGCGGAAGGCAAGAGCCCTCGATCTCCAGTGTTCCATCGTATTTCACCTTGGTGCCCAGCGCTGCAGTGTGGCCGCGCAAGCTCTTCACCTCGGCATAGTCTGCGCGTACTTCAGGGAAGAGGTTACAGTCCAGCGGAAAGTCTATCGCTCCATCAACAGTGGCCCAGGACCAACTGGGAGAGCGCCAGCGCGTCTCAGAGATGGGAAATTCTGCACGGTTATCATCATCCCGGTGCCAGGCGAGATCGTACAAAGCAGTGCTCTTCCACATCCCGGCAAAGTAGGCATCGGCTGGTCTAGAGGCCAATATACGCCCCGCTATCCCTTCAAGGGCCATGAGCTTATCACCTGCGACGGTGAAATCACATCCACAATAGTCTGTTAGAATGCGCTGCCAAACTTTGGCAAATCTCACAGATTCAGGTTCGGCGGATGGTGATGAAGATGTCTGTGGCGGGGTTATATCGTATTCGCGTTTCATGCAGGGCACACCTAGCCATGCGGGTAATCCTTCGGGATACATTTCCAAAGCTCTCCATTCTCGGCATTCCCATGCCATTTGGGCTTGGCCGAAGTGCGCCACCCGTCTGGCCAAGTAGCGCTCCTGAAACACCCAGCCCCTTTCGTTGAGAGGACCTTCTTCGACCTCCTCGTCCCAAAGACCACCGTCGACCACGAAATACTTGCGTGTCTGACCACCGATATCCAGATCTAATTGGGCAGGTATTTTGTTGGCCCAGCAGCTGTTTCCGAGCAGATCATCGTCCTCTTGCGTCGCCCAGGTCGCCGAAATGTTCATGGAAGCGCAAGTGTAGACCTGTCCCATCATTTTGGATTCTATGGCCCAATCCGTAAGGTCGTCCTGATCTTGTTTTATGCATAACGAATCAATCCACAGGTATTTGACGCCAAGATGACGAGTAATCCTCATTGCATCCTGAAAAACTTGCGGCAGTCGCACAACGTCAATTCCTCGCCGTAACTGTGCCATCGTGGACGATTCCAGCTTGGTGTATCTCTTTTTGCACCAGCGATGACTGAGCGTCATGTAGGGTCCTTGAGGCGGGTTCTCTGCAGTGATAATGAGTCTAACTTCGCTGGCCCTCGAGCCAAGATGCAACAACCGCGTGGGATACCAGCCTTTGCTGCCTTGTCTGCAGCGCTGGTGACTGGTCGAACACATGTGAAACCACTTTCTGAGGACTTCCAGATCCGCTACAGAATTGCTGGCACGCGCAGACGTCGTAGTTGCAGGTTCTTCGAGCGTATTAGTCTAATTTCTGCCGTGCGTCATCGACTCGGACGTGGAGGCACGCAAGCAGAAGACGTCTCTTACCCGGATAGGAAATGAAATTGAGCTCGATGGGACACCCACCTTCCCGACCATGGCCAGGAGGGATTATTCTCATAAGGAATGGAGGTAGTCCTTCTCCTTGCGTCATGCCCTCAACTCCCACACGTCCCCAGCCCACGTATTCGACAACGAGGCTCTTGGTGTGCCATTCTGCGAAGGCCTTGGCATCCTCGATCTCTAGCCACGCTGCGAACTTTGCGCAAACCCAGCATGTTGACCCCTCGCCAGTGCAATACTTGGGCAGTGTTTTGATGCTCTTCAATCCAGAATCCCGGCTTCTGGGCCAATCGTGAGGCCCTAAAGTCCGCGTCGCCGTCAAACAAATTGAACACACACCCATTTTGTAGCGGAAAGTGAGGGTAGGTGCGGGGAAATTAGGGATGTCTTCCCAGCTTGGCACTTTGAGTAAAGGTAGCCTACGAATCAGCTGCATACTGCTAATTCAAAGCAACGCAACTCATACTTCTTATATATACATAAAGTCAATTCTTATAAATCAATATAATAATAGCTTTGAATGTGACATAAAGTTGACAATAAACCGAGTACAACCCTTTCACAATTTGGCCGGCTCCAACATGGCTGCAAAACTGAATAACATAAAATTTAATGGAAAGTTGCGAACTTGCAAAGAAAGAAAGCAAGGAAAAGACGACCGCTCCTGCTGCCTAGATCGTGACTCGGAAATTTCTTTTCCCACACAAGGCTCGTGTCCGCTTCATCCGTGCAGGAATCCGCCCCTGTCACTGATGGCACATCTGGCGCTGTCTCACCACACATAGATTCCACGTTAATCTCCACATTTGATGGATTCTACATTTGGGATTACGACGATATCGTATTACTGTAATTAATTCCGCTTGCGTATTCCGTGCAATTCTTTTATATGGTCAGAATTGATTCTACATTTTGAGGTACGAAATGAGGAAAGAGGGAAAGAGGGCGAGATGCAGGACTGGAAAGGAATCACTTTGGCCGTACAACGCCCTCTCCCCAATTTATTTAAGTAAAGTCAACAAGTTGGACGGAGACAACTAAGTTGAAAAGGAAAATCCCTCCATGAGAGTAATTCTAACATGTATCGAACAGCTTACACCGAGAACGGGTGCAACGCGACGAAAAAGAAGAGAAGATAGTTACATACACAACTAGCCAACATAGGAAAAGAGAACCAAGGTGATGCATACCCAAAGATATTAATGCAACCAGAGCACAGGGGTACCTCCCAACAGACTGTCGCCGATGTAGGTCGTAAGCTTCGGGCCTCCCGAATCCTCCATTCCCGACCCCCTTTCCCCTTGATCCCGGCAGAACATTAAATTAGACCTTGATGTGGATGTAGTTAAAACTGCTCTTGGGAACCGTGCGCGTGCCGTAACCCTCCCTAACGCTGTGGTTATACTCCTCGATAGTCACCTTATCACCAGAAACCTTGGTGACCCAGGCAACATGGCCCCAAGTTCCTGCATTGCTCTGGGCGATGCAGCCCGGAACGGGCTTGTTGTTGACAACAACGCCAGTCTTGCGTGCAGCATCATCCCACGAGTTGGCATTGCCCCAGGCGGCACCCTTATATCTGTTGTGGAACTTGAGGCCGAGTCTCTTGTTGATACGCCAAGCGACGAAGCTAGTGCATTGGCACTTGTAGTAGTTCCATGGATCAACGCCGCCGCACTTGCCCTTGTAGGGGTAGTCGTTCGTGACCGGACCGGGGATGCCGCCGCTTGGGGGCTTCGAGCCGCCAGAGCACTTCTTCGTGACGTAGCCGTTGGTGCCAGTTTTGACGTAGTAGTCCGCTACGTAGCAGCCGTCGGAGGTCTTATCCCAGATGTTGTTCCCGTTGACGCTGGTTCCGGAGGTCTGGCAAGAAATGTCCACCTTCTTGCCCTTCTTATATGTGAGCTTCACACCATAACTGGTACCGGGTCCAGTGCGGCAGTTGACGGTGTTGCCAGTGATGGGGTAGGCCGCATTGGCGAAAGAGAGAAGACTGAGGACAAAGGCGACGAAAATAGTCGCTTTCATGGTGAACATGTTGAAGGAAACTTGTAGTACGTAAAATCTGACTTATGTGAGGGGATGAGGGGATATTAAGGAAAGTGTGTATCAGTATGAAAAGGAGTGTGAGCGAACTTGTTGGTGATGCCCAGGATTGTTGTGATGATTGAGAGGGTGTTGGAGGTCTTATATAGATCTAAAATGAGGATTTTTCTGTTTGAATCTCTGAGATGCATTGCTCGGAGGATGCTATTTCCTTCCCGAGTGTGCTGGGATGTCGGATGGATTATTCTAAAATAAGGCCTTAGCGAGTCTCCTTGCGCTTCGTGGGGATCGGGAAGGTTACCTTAGAGAGTATTAGCTAGATTTTTGCATGCATCAGCTTTAAGATTGGACTCTTCGACGTGAACCATACTCAGTCGACTTAAGATTAACAGGAAAATTTTCTCGACTGGCATGCTGCGGGTGTGTCAATCATGATGGCCGTCTGACATGTAGCGATGCCGAAGAGGGTCCGCTTTCTTCCGGTCTCAAGTCACTAAGACAAATGCTGGAGAGCAAATGGAGAATCTTGGATCATGATGCGCGAACCATTGGGTCCTGGGCAAAATGGTGCCGTACACAAGAGATCGCGTTCAATTCCAATGCGGAGTTCTGGAGACGGTTGAGCTGAACATGAGGGCGAGAGATAAGGGGTAACAGTGGACCACCCGAGGCCGCCGTGGTAAGTTGGGATTACACTCAGCATTATGGACAACATGTATTATTAGTAGTTTCGGTATAATATTGGACCGCAAATACATGCGAAGACACTGAGGACTCCAGGCCGAGGTCTAAATTTGTCCAGTTCCAAAATGGGGGAGCAAGGGGTCAACCGTGCACCTGGAGAGCAGAGCATAAGCAGACATCTCAATCAGTCCATGAGAAAATGGACAAATGCTACTCAGGTCCTTCTATCTTTGGAGAGTCGCCAACTATAAATAACAGGTTAAGGTAGGATTGCGATAAACTTAGACCTGCTAATCCGAATCGGGATAAAGGGTGAATTAAACCACCTCAATAGCGGGGCAGTGCTGCAGGGGCCGACAGACTGTTAGGGGATAAGCTTGGTCTTGAAGAATACTCTCTCATTCCATTACAATGATTACATTCATGTCAGAGTCTCATACGGGCATACCGAGGCAGGCGCTTATGGATCCGCTAACCACGTTACACATCCTGGCAATTGAGTGGATGCGAGAGCGAAAGTTCATCCTATGATACTACGCAACAGAGGTTCTTTTTCCCGAATGATGATGGCTTCGCTGGGGCAGGCCTTCTCTTCGGTGGCAGGAGCTGGTTAACGTAGAGGTGTTTACCCAAGCATCCATGTTGACTCCACGAATATATAAAGCAACAGCCTCGTCCTCGACATCTCATCGTTAACCAGTCAACATCCACAAATCAAGTCCAATCTTCTCTTCTTCTTCTCTCCTTCTAGCACTCACTTTTGCAACTACCCCACGCATTTACAATTCACAATGAAGTTCACTGCCTTCTCCGCCATCGCCCTGGCCATCGCCTCTGTTGCTAGCGCCTACCCTATCACTGGCGACACTGTCAACTGCCGCTCTGGGCCGGGCACTAGCTACGCCGTCAAGAAGACGTACAAGAAAGGCCAAGACGTGAAGATCACTTGCCAAACCTCCGGAACCAGCGTCAGCGGCAACAACATCTGGGACAAGACCTCCGATGGCTGTTATGTAGCGGACTACTACGTCAAAACTGGCACCAACGGCTACGTGACCACGAAGTGCAGCAGCGGTGGCAGCAAACCCTCGGGCAGCTACTGCAAGAACCTCAACACGGCCGGAGTTAACCTGATCAAGAAGTGGGAGGGCTTCGTTGCCAAGCCCGCACCCGACCCGATCGGCCTCCCTACTGTTGGCTACGGACACCTCTGCCAAAAGAAGAGCTGTTCCGAGGTGAAGTACAAGTTCCCGTTGACTAAAGCCACTGCCGAGCAGTTGCTTAAGGACGACCTTCCCAAGTACAGCTCCTGCCTCGCCGGTCTTCTCAACAGCAGCAAGGTTAAGCTCAACGACAACCAGTGGGCTGCCCTGACCTCGTGGGTTTTCAATGTCGGCTGCGGTAACGCGAAGACCTCGACTCTCGTCAAGCGCCTGAACAAGGGCGAGAATGCGAACAAGGTTGCCTCGGAGGAGCTGCCTAAGTGGCGCATGGCTGGCGGCAAGGTCCTTCAGGGTCTGGTCAACCGTCGCAAGGATGAGGTCAACCTCTTCAAGAAGGCCTCGTCCAAGCAGGCGTTCCCCAAGTGCTCGTAAATTCACCCAAGGCTTCCTCGTTTTCAGGTCTTCACTAGGTACGTGTTATCCCAGAGCGTGAATTGTGGAATTCTTGCTAATTGCACCGTTGTGTAGTCAGACCAACGACAGCTACAAGTGAGAAAATATTCGGTTTAGGATGAGAGAGGCCATTGGACGAGGGACAAAGGTTGATGGAGAGCAGAACTGAACTTTGAGACTTTGAATTTCGTGATAATACTTCGTTTCTGGAGCCGTACATACTTTATCTTCTCCTCTATTTTTATTCAATAAACTTCTTTACCGCCTACGCTGTCCGTGGTCATTAATACCTTATGCTTTATATTTTCCCGTCAATGGGCGACAGAAGCATCAGTCCCCCTAAAGCTAAGGCCGTTTCCTCCTTCGCCAGAGGTGGCATTTTGTAGAGTTTTGAGAGGCTCCGAAAATCGAGAAGAATCACAAGGCCAAATCCGTCATAGTCTACCAGGACAACTCTATACCCCGATCTCAGAAGAAGGCCTCGGTTAACGAAATTCCTCAGCCATGGCACCCCGGTTGAGCCAAATTCTGCTGAGCATAAATTTCATCGTCACTGCTTTTGTAAAATTACCAAAGTAATCCGATTTGACAATCGAATATTTTGAGGTAGAATTCAAGCGCCGCAACGACGAGAAAGCTAGGCAGTGACCGTAGGTCCTAGCTGAGCAAGCAAGCCGTTGGGGGGGAAGGGGGTGGTGCTGATGGCAGCGTTGGAAAACCTCCCAGAGCTCAATTCTCTTCGACCTCCAGGCCGGTCACTGAAGGGGAATTGGAAGGAGGCGGTAAAGGATAAATCCTGTGCTGAATGTAGAGCTTTTGATTGGCTGGTAGAGGATACAGATAACAATGTCGGAATGTGGTCACTCTGGGGCCCAATGCGAAGGTACGGCGTCACATTAGGTTCAATGAGCATTGGAAGGGAGGCATGGGCGCTTGGCTTGGTCTGACTGGTTGACGAGGGATCTGGCACCCGTGCATGCAAGACTGGGGCGATCAGCGGTTTAAGTCGCCGGTTTCGAAATCTTCACGTGTCCAAGAGCAGTGTAGGACCTTCCGAATTAACAGCGCAGTCGAGTCTTCATAAATTCAGTGGGATATATTTGCCGTCTTTGATACAGTGGGTTAGGCGAGGTGTATTAGACTCATGGATAATATTCCCAATATGAGTATGTTTGACATCCTTAGCCGCGAGTCGAGCGTTCCTGGAACGGGTGGACGTGTGATTCTAAAACAACCAGCGCCTCCTTGGCGCCATCCGCGGGTGATTTGCGCCGTTTCAAAGTCCAGCCGTGGTGCAGACCGCCGTCTAACCCGCATCACACGTCCGTCCGGCCATTGATGCAGGACGCATTTTCGAGGAGCTGAATGTGCGTTGTGCCGGCGAGAGAATAATGGAAGAGACTCCAAGCCCGTTTACATCATTCTCACATTAAACGCACTTGGGGATATTGGCGTCGTCTGGTATTAAACCCCAAACAGGGTCTGGCCAAGATGTGCATTTTGAGCTCCGACTCGGGGAGTCTCGCTTCGATCGCTTCCACCGTGGCCAGGGGTGTTTGCTGACCAGTTGTTCGCACCTGTATAGTCCCGCTGCTGAGGACGTGCGGACATTTTCACACATCGGAACAGATGGGATTCTTACCGGCCTGGCTCGGCGATCGGCCTGGAGGGGTAGGAAATATATTCCGGAACCTGTGCGTACTGGGAAGTAGAGTAGGAAAACTGACAGAGAAAATGAAGTCTAGAGAGATAGAACCCACCACACCACGGTGAATTACTTCGGTGTACCTCCGCAGTTAGTAGGTATTCCGTTCCTGTCCGGAATCAGCAAATATCGGAAAGTGGGGTTCTTCCTTCCAGAGCTATGAAGCGGCGACCAATTGTCTCGAGCATTCGCGAGCACCCTCAATCTATGCTCTAGCATCTATTGCAAGGTGAGAAAGACAGCGTGTAGTGTTCTTCGTGCAGGCTGTCTTCTCTAAACTACATTTATCTCGTTTGGTTTTCAGAGCCTAGACTGAATTTCCGTAGGGCACCCATTAATTCTCTGGCACTATTGCGTCGGGAAGGAAAGAGCCCTGGACCTATTAGGAATTTCCGCGCTGAACAGCATCGGCAAAAGTCAAATGGCCAGGCGGTTTACAAGATGTGGATTATAGTTCCCATCTGGCTTTGAGCTCTCTCCCCACCTCGCCCTCTTATTAGACCAGGACTTGTCTAGAGTCAGCTAAGTATCGTATTCAGCGAAAACACTGTTCTTCCGTGCAATCCATCGTGTTGTTTTTGTGGCTTTCTCATTGCCTACTTCCTAATGAGTACTCAAACCATCCTCCGGCAGGCCTCCAGCAAACTGGCTGTTGACGCGGCCGTTGCCTGGAACATTCCCGTCCCTCTCATCATCAACGGCAGGGACGTAACTACCGACAAGACGTTTCCTGTCATTGGACCTCTCACTAACAAGAAGATCTGGTCTGCCGCCGCTGTCTCTGATAGGCACGTGGCCGAGGCCGCACGCGCCGCCGAGACTGCTTTCCCCGCCTGGTCAACGACTAAGCCGTCGTTTCGGCGCGACATCTTTCTTCGCGCTGCCGATGTGATCAACAAGCGGCGCGCTGAGCTCGGTGAGTATATGCACCACGAGATCGGCGCAAACCAGGATTATCAGGACTTTATCTTGGGCCTGGCCATCGAGGGGCTTAAGGACACTGCGGGCCGAATCGCGGGCGCGGTACAGGGTGAGGTGCCGGAGTCGATCCACGATGGAATGCGCGCCATCGCTCATAGGAGACCATATGGTGTTGTGTTGGGGATTGCGCCTTGGTGAGTATTCGAAGAAACAGTGCCCCTAAGCCAGATTATCCTAGGAGAACAGAGCACGTCTGACGATGTCCGTAGGAATGCCCCGTACCATCTTGGCCTCCGCTCCGTCACCTACGCTCTCGCTGCTGGAAACACTACCATCCTCAAGGGCTCTGAGCTCTCTCCGCGTTGCTACTGGGCTATCGCTGACGTCTTTCGGGAGGCTGGCTTGCCCGATGGCTGCCTCAACCTCATCTTCCACCAGCCTGCTGACGCTGCCGCTGTGACTGAGAGCATTATCGCCCATCCGGCCGTCAAGAAGATCAACTTTACTGGCAGCACGAAGGTCGGCAGTATTATTGCCGCCTCTGCGGGGCGCCACCTAAAGCCTGTGCTGATGGAGCTCGGCGGCAAGGCAAGCGCCGTGGTGCTGAAGGACGCCGACCTCGAGAAGGCGGCGCTGCACTGCACGAGAGGAGCGTTCCTTAATGTAAGCTTACTTGACATTTTGAAACGAAAAATAAAAGAAAATATGAGAATGTTCTTGCCAAGCAAATGCTGACAAAGGGTCCAAAAAAAAAAGGCCGGACAGATTTGTATGTCTACCGAGAGAATCATCGTCCACTCGTCCATCGCCGAGGACTTCAAGGTAGCCCTTAGCGCTGCTATTGAGCGCACCTTCGAATCGGACAGCGACATACCTACCCTCGTGACCGCAGCCGCCGCATCCCGGAACCATGGGCTCGTTGCCGACGCTATATCCAAAGGCGCTAAGGCCATTCCGCTCTTTGGTGGCCGTAGTGTTGAGGCGGTCGAGACCCATATGCGGCCCGTTGTGCTGACGGGCGTCGACAAGAGTATGGACCTCTATGCGTCGGAGTCGTTTGGGCCCAGTGTTTCCTTCTTCACTTTCGAGACTGAGGCCGAGGCGCTGGCCCTTGCAAACGACACCGAGTATGGGCTCGCGGCGTCAGTGTTCACAGAGGACCTCCGGGCTGGGTTTCGCATCTCCGAGGCCCTGCAGTCCGGCGCAGTACACATCAACTCGATGACGGTGCACGACGAGTTCGCACTACCGCATGGTGGTGTTAAGAAGAGCGGGTTCGGGCGGTTTAATGGATACCAGGGTCTCGAAGAGTTCTTGTATTGGAAGACCGTTACTTGGATGGAGTGACAATGGAAGAAAGCGCCTCGAAGTGGATAGTGAATGTGAATGGTTAATGTTGGCAGGTTGGCAGCTTGGGCCAACTGTTGCCAGATGCCGAAATGACCCTCTCGTAGTTCTTAGTTTCCGTGGGAAGAATTTCCCCTTTGGGGAATTTCTTCCTAAGAACAATAACATCGATTTCACCCACAGTTAAATAGATGCTTAGATTGGAAATTTCGCTCTATTCTATCTCCTTCCTGCCAGACTCTTATACATTGTATTAGGCTGTTCTGCACAGTAACTGTATCCACCCCACATTTGATGCGGTCTGCACTCGACTAAACCCTACTGCTTCTGTGTAGTAAAAGAAGACTTTTTTTTTTTTTTCCCTTTCATTTAGGTTCTTCTAATCTCTAGTTCAAAGTATCAAAGTATCATGTGCCGATATTGGATGTGAGAGACATGAGAGACATGAGAGATCCAAAAGAGCCATTGAACGACCCAATCTATGCCTTCTAGTAACTGTAACCACATACGGCGTCTATTTAGCCTTGAGGCTATGTGGAAAAAATCAATTGATACCTTTACAATCTTGACTTGACCGTATTATCCGCCTTTCTCACATACAGATGGTCTCGGCTAGGGACAAGGTGGTCAAGATCCGTGGTATTGACATACTCGGGGCTCGCGTCTCGCATCAAGTCCGTCATTCCACAAAGAGCCGTGGCGGTCTCGATCTCATCCTTGAGAACTGCACAGATAGAGTCGGTCAGTTTGTAACTCTGGAATTTATGTATCCCTCGACTTCGGAGCGCCAGGGAGTATGGATACAATGAAAAAAAGCGATAAAATAAAAAGGAGGGGAAAGAATCGGACGTACTCTCAATGGCATGCTCGACTCCCTCTTGGCCATACCCAAGAGCGTACAGAAAGGGTCTACCGATCCCAACAGCCGACGCGCCTAGACAAATAGCTTTGACCACATCGGAACCCCGGCGGAACCCACCATCCACGAGCACCTCCATTGCGCCGAAGACCTGCGGGCACACTTTGTGAAGTTCTAATAGTGTTAGGATAGCGGGCGGTGCTGTATCCGCTGCCCGTCCGCCGTGGTTACTCACAACGATGCCGTTGCACCCAATCCGCAGCGCTATCTCCGCGTCTGCCGCCCGTTGCACGCCCTTAATCACGATGGGGACGTTTCCTGCGATGCTCCGGAGCCACGAGATGTCTTCCCAGGATAGCGTGGGATCGATAAAGGATGACAACTGCCGGGCTAGGCCTGCGCCCTTCTTGTCTCTCTGGATTCCTACTGAGGAGCTTGTCCTGAACGCTTTCGCGCGGTCAGCCTCTGAGGCTTTGACCCGCTCATCGGCCTCACGCTTCGACATAACCGGCAGGTCTGCAGTCACGAAGATGGCCTTGACCTTACCGGAGGCCAGAACACGCCGCACAGCCTCCACCGACTTCTCACGCTCTTTGTCAACATAGAGCTGGAAGAAGGCATGCTTGGGCGTTACTTCCAGGATCTCATCGTGCGGGTATGAGGAGGGCGTCGAGAAACACTGCACGATGCCTGTAGCAGCAGCGGCGCGAGCGAGCGCGAGCTCACCCTCCGATCCGGCTGTCCGTGCCGCACCTGTGGGCGCGATGTAGATGGGGGCCGAGATTGAACATCCGAAGAGCCGCGTCCGTGTGGTCACGGAGCCGACGCCGCGCATGACGGCCGGGCGGAGCCAGATCCGCTGCAGGAAAGTGCGGTTAGCATCACGTGTGATATTGTCGTTCGCCGCACCGCTGATGAAAGCCCAGGCCTTGGCCCAGAGCGTCCGGCTCGCTACCTGCTCGAAGTCGTCAAGGTTGATAATAGCGTCGAGCGCCGGGCGACCAGGCATGCTGGAGTGGCCGGTGGAAACAGTTATGGGTGGAGAGGCATTGGAAAACGAATGAGGAGAAGGCGTTGTCGGAGGTGCCTCTCGTAGCTCTTCCCCCGTGACAAGTGGGGTTGCTAGGTTGCCGATGTGGTACTTGGTCTCGAGCGACTTCTTAATCAAAGAGGGGGAGTGCACCTCATTGTACTCAGCGGAAGCATCATGTCCTGCGTACCGGTATATTACTATAACCCCAGGATCAAACCATGAAACAGGGTAGGAGTTAGTATGGTACGTATTGGTTTGGTCGTAGGAGATCATGAACAAGCTGGTGGAAAGGGGGGGGAGAGGGGCAGGATTCAGGATGGTCTTGGATAAATTAATTCTGGACGCACCCTCTGCGCCACCTGGGTGACGAGGCGCGAAATCCGTCATGTCGTACACAGTTCCGTCCACCACAATCCAGAGATCTTCTGGGAAGTTGTGCCGGCTGAGTTCCGAAGGTGACACCTTTTTAGCCATGTTCTAATGCTCTTTCTTTCGTAGAGTATGCCGGACTAGGAAAATATTGGCGAATATTCTGGTTTCCTGCGTACGAATGCTTCGGTTTAACAAAGTGACTGCTGGAGCATATGTTCTGCTAGGGTGTGTATTTTTTTTTTTTTTTTTACTCTGGGGAAATGGGGAAGGTTATAGAGGCACTCAGTATGCCTTTTCTATCTTAACCCTTGAGGAATGTTCCGAACCGCGAGAAGTAAAGTCTTCGGCAACATCACGTGCTTAGATCCTACCCGATAGGGATCGGTAGTAACGGAGATACTCTTCCTATGACAGGCCTTTGTCTTATCAGGTTCCGGTCTGTGGGCCGTGGTTTTCATATATAATCCCCTCCAGTAGGTTCAAAATCTTGGTATACTCTGTCTCTCTACTTCATCTTTTTTTACAGAAATTTCGATTACTGCAAACGAAGTGGCCTCCCATTGATAGCATGGCTCGACCGGTATTCGGAACATTACTGCCGAAAGTACGGGACGGTGCTTAGTTGTAAGCAGTAGGTTGATACCCACATCAATTTAGAAAGCAACTGTTTGTCGGCGGCAGTTGGTCCCTCGGCGCTTTTCTTGCCTTCCAAAATTATCCCAGTGCCCTCTCCAATACGAGCTCTATTGACATCCGAGCGATACACATGTCTCCGGGCATTGAACTAACCGGGGCCTATGATAGTGCTCGTAAGAACTTCAGAAAAAAATGGAGATTTGAAGTTGGAAGTACAGATCTCACGTAGTGAGATAGAAGGGAACGTCAACGATGTAGTGGTAAGCTCAGAGTCTTCCGGTCAAGCTCACTACATGCGCATGTTACTGATGGCTGACTTCAGAACCGTAACAGGTGGCTGGGTCATTCAACAAGCTCTCTACGCTTGCTCTTGCTGTGTCTCTCATGGCAACATGGGAAGCATTGCTCTGCACTCTTGGTCCTGCACTCCTTAGTGGTGGCCCTGTGTCACTCATATATGGCTTCATCCCTATGAATAGAGTCCAGAACAACCTACGAACATGAATCAGTGACGCGGGCTGCCTAACTAATGGTTTACTCTCTCTAGTCACATTTATTGGTACAATATGTACAGCTATGTCCCTAGCAGAGCCGGCATCTATGTGAGTAGCCCAATGTAACACTACCCATCGCCTCATGATGTGACCTGGTTAGGATTAATAGCTTGTGATCTGCCACAGGTTTCCCTTCGCAGGTGGCCAGTACCGTATTGTGGCCGAGCTCAGCCCGCCTCGGTTTCGGACGGTCTTGAGCTGGTATTCCGCATGGACGACCGTGTTTGGCTGGCTCGCCTTCAATGGGACCGCGCCATTCCTCTGTGGGACGCTGATCCAGGGCTTGATCGTCCTTAACAACCCCGACTACACGCCTGAGAGATGGCAGGGCACCTGCTTGTTCTGGGCCATCCTGGCGGTGGCTTTCGTGATCAACATCTACCGTGGCGATCTGCTTTCAAAGCTAGAGTCTCTGGCGATGATCCTGCACCTCATCTTCTTCCTCATAGTTTTCATCGTCGTGCTGGCGCTCTCGCCTGATAGACACAGCTCAGCTTTTGTGTTTACCAAGTTTCAGAATAGCACAGGCTATAATAGCGATGGGATCGCTTGGTCACTAGGCATGCTTACGTCGGCCTATGTCATGGTTGGTATGTGTTCTTGATCAGCCGGTGTCCTTTGTCCCAGCGGCCTCCCAAGAGGGACAGAAAAATTGAGAAAGTGATGGAAGGCGAGAGCCAAGCCAGAGCAACGAATTAACACAATAGTGGAACTCCAGGCTTTGACTCTGCCATGCATGTCGCTGAGGAGACGAAGAATCCGCGCAAGGACGTGCCTTGGGCAATGGTCGGCTGCCTCCTGGTGAATGGGTCCATGGGCTTCGCCATGCTCATCGCCGTTCTATACGGCATGGGTGACCTCGACACAGCCATCAACACACCGATCGGCTTCCCCATTGTCGAAATGTTCCTGCATATCTCCAGAGGTAGTAAGGCGGCGGCTACGGCAATGACTTGCACCATCGTCATCTCGGCCTGGTTTGCCGCGGTAGGGATGCTTGCCTCATCCTCGCGCGCCCTGTATGCGTTTGCGCGTGACGGCGGAACTCCTTTTGCGTGGTGGCTGTCCCGACTGCATCCGCAGCGGCGGGTGCCCACCAACGCCGTCATTTGTGTGTGTTCCTTACTAACGTTGCTTGCGCTCCTCAATATCGCCTCCACGACTGCCTTCAACGCAATCCTATCTCTCGCAGTGGTGGGGCTGTACCTCTCTTACCTGATCTCCGTCAGCATAATCCTCTTCCGGCGCTTCTGGAACCCGCAGACCCTACAATACGGACCGTGGAGGCTCCCGAAGTCAGTTGGCATGACAGTCAATGTCTTTTCTATGATCTACCTAGCTTACACGGGCATCTTTCTCCTGTTTCCACCCCTGCAGCCCGTAACTGCCGATAACATGAATTACGCCTGTCTAATTCTTGGCGCTGCATTGCTTTTCAGCACGTTTAACTGGTTCCTATGGGGCCGCAAGCACTTCAAAGGGCCCAGTGATTTAGCGACCAGTGATTGAATTTCTCCAGCTCTGATAGAATGAGGGAACTAAGTTTGTTTTTCCATTTTTTCCTCATTCACCATTTATGATCTCCTTAGGAAAAACGCGAGCCTGCGTCATTTTATTTTAACATATGGGATTGTTTGGTACTATGCATTTCTTTATTTTTCTTAAAAAAAGATTAATAAGGAAAGGAAAAGAGAAAGAGAGGGATAGGAGGTGGAGTTTGAGCTCGGAGACTGTAAGACTGGAATTCCCATTCCCAGCCACATATTTGCTATTATGTACCACAATCAAGATGTTGCCATTTGACCTCATTCCTCTTACTAAGTTTTCTCCGTGAGAGGGGAGAAATGCTATTATGGACTGAAGGACTGTATGCCGAGGTAGCTTCTTGTGACTTGAATATTCCGGTTATCCCCATTAATACAACCGCAGGCATAAACGTTGAATGCATTGAGGATCCAGCGCAAAAGCGGTGCACAGCCCAGGCCCTCTTTTCCTTTCTCGATGGCCAGCACTCCAGTGATCCACCAGAATCAGGTCTAGAAACAATAAAATCCATTCCACATTCCGTGTTTCACACCATTGCAAGGCCCGTGAGCTTTCTGATTCCGGGTTCCGGATGTGACAAAGTGGCTCGGAAGTCCCGAGGCGTCCGCCCAATGCACATTTCCCCCCGGGGTGAAACAACTCTAGCTTGAATCTTTCCGCCCAGGTTGAAGGGGGAGGGGTGGCAGGGGTGGCAGACACGGCCGCCCTATGACCTTGCTGGGCTGAGCACGGTTAAAATGCCACACCAATCCGTACCACCTTGATATTCCGCAGAGCCCAATATCAAAGAACCAAGCTCCAGCCTTAAATCAGCCCACGTAACGAAATATTTATCAAATTAGGTTAAAGGAATCCTACCTATCGACTCACTGCAATACCATATACGTACACACCACCGAGAAGCAAAAAGAGCCCCCGCAAAGAAACCAAAAGAAAATGTCAGCTGCCCGTTATACCACGACCCCCAACTACTCAGCCAAGATCCTCGTGAAGGGCACCCCGGAATACGAACGCTGTCGTACGAACAACCCTTCAGCCGACACGCCGGCCCGCTACCCGCGGGAGATTCACGTCGTCAAGTCTGCTGAGGATGTATCGGCAGCCCTCAGACGGGCGGCGGAGCTGGGTGTGTGCGTGGGTGTACGATCCTCGGGCCACATCATGAACGTGCCATCCCTCATCGATGACGGTATCCTCATCGACACAGTAGAGCTGAACAGAGGCCTTGACTATGAACCGCAGTCCAAGGTTATTAGCTTCGGCCCTTCAGTGCGTGTTGAGGAGGTCGCAGAGGGACTAGCTAAGATCGGGCGCTTCTTTCCGCACGGCCATGCACCCACGGTCGGTGCCGGGGGTTTCCTCCTGGCAGGCGGGCAGGGTTGGTTTGTGCGCGGCTGGGGCGCCACGAACCAGACGTGGATCGTTAAAATGGAGATCGTGGTTCCTGATGGACGGATCGTGATCGCCAGCCCTACCGAGAATCGGGACCTCTGGTGGGCAGCACGGGGAAGCGGCCTCGCCTTCTTCGGTGTTGTAACGCGGTTCTGGTGCCGCACCATTGCGACCTCACTCATGTGGGAGCGCACGTTCAAGTTCGAGATTAACACCGACAACTACGAGACTCTGATGACGTGGGCCATTGAGAGTGGCCGCTCCACACCCAAATATGGCACGGACCTTAACCTTACCATCGATTACCCAGAGAAGTATGACCCTCGATTCACAACAGACGATGTGCCGCCTTCTAGGAAGTTGCACATGTCACTCAACTTGCTGTGCTACACGGACACGAGGAGGGAGGCCGTCACGCTGCTCAGCGCCTACGACAAGATGCCAAAGAATGTCCATGACTGGCTCTTGGAGATGAAGCCCGTCCAGAGGCGGACCTTTGAAGAGGTCTTTGCTAGAAAGCGGGGTTTCCTTGGGAACTCAAAGAATGAGCGCTGGCAGATTAACAGCATCATGAATGACCCCGCTGTTCCTCTCTCTAGGGTACGTGACAAGGCTCTCCTCAGGACCTCCCATCTTGCAAAGATGATTGACTGAAGCATATTAGCTCCTCGAAGGAATCAAGCCAGCCATGCTCGAATTGCCGACACGAACATCCTCGGTGTTCCTCTGCCACTGTGATATCGTGCCTGACGAGGAGGATGCGGCGCTGAGCTTGCCACAAGACCTGTACATCTCGACCATTACAGGGTGGACTGACCCATCGCTGGAACCGGCCATCTACCAGCCGATGCGCGATCGGTACCGCCGGGCATTCCCAGTCGCCGTGGGCATGTACATTACCGAAATTGATGTTAACAACGATGACGCGAACGTGAGTGTTTTGCGAAAGTTCTCTCCGCTCCCTTTTACTTTCTTTCAGCAAGCTGATTTCTGTCCCTTTTCAACACATAGACCAAGGTCTTGTCCGACACAGCTCTGGCGAAGTTCCTCCAAATTCGCGAAAAGTGGGATCCCAAGGGACTTTTCCCGAACTACAAGGCTATTGTTAGGGTACACGATAAGATTAACAAGCTGCAGAGGAAGTCTCTGCTATAGGGTGCTGTTATCAGAGGCTCCAAGTTCCCTGCGTCTTTCTGTTGAGCTGATTGCGGCCGTGGTTGGCACTTGGGTACATGTCTGCGTTGGGAAGGATCGGAGCGACAGCAACCGTAGTAAGGGTAAAAGAATCACCCTCGTATCACGAAGATTACCAGTACCTTAGGATGAAATTGCATTGCACCCATATAGCAAACCTGCGCCCTGCATCTGTACCTAGCAATGCCTGTGGAAATCCGTCGTCCTGTTCTTAAACCACTGCTAACTACTTCGCAGTAGGATTGGTAATAGACGTAGGAAGGAAACTGCTTTTCCATGTGACCGTAATTTACCCGTCCGTAATCCTTTGCTGCAGTTGAAGAATTCCCTTTCTTTCTTTTTTCTCTCTCCTTTTTTTCTTTTTTTTTTTTTTTCTTTTTTTCTTTTTTTTTTTTTCCCAAATTTCCCAACTTTTATTTCTTTCGTATCTCTAGGACTTTCCCAATTCCATCTAAGACATTGGAATCTGCCTCCAGCGTTATGCGGGGTTGGATTCGGAAGTCTCCGGGCCGCACAAAGACTCCTCTTGAAAGATGTTCCAAGCGCTGCCGCTTAAGAGGAAGGTTCCGCTGCGGAAGATTGCTGACGTCGCAACTTTGAGTATTGTGTTCCGAGATTCCGCAGGCAGCTCAACCTATCTACTGGCAGGCACGGCTTTCACCGGATGTATGCAATCCTGTTTGAGGACAGCTGAGGGATGGAGAACCCCTACGTTCCGGATCTTTCGTTTCTATTTCGTGTCCTGTCCCACCTCCAATTGTATTCCCCCCAATGATCTCGAGCACCTTTAGACCCTTCAATTGGTTTTTAGCACTCGAACTGTCGTCGCGGGTTCAATAAAACCGCTGGAACCTACTTAGCCAATCATTTTATTGCTTTTTTTTCCCTTTAAGAGAAAGGGACAAAACAAAAAAAAAAACGACCTAGCTTGCCAAGAAAGTAATCTGATCAATAATGGCTGCCCTGCCACATCCCCTCTCCGCCCTGAGCATCGAGGAGACCAACATCGCCAGAGACGTTGTTGTCGAAAGCCACCCGGGCTCTCTGCTTACGTTCCGTCAGATCTTCCTGCGCGAGCCTCCCAAGACTGAAGTCGTCGCCTTCCTGGAGGTCGAGCACTCGGGGGGGCTGGCGGCTGAGACCCCTCGCCCCCAACGCCTGTCCCAGGTACTCTACGATGTAGTTGGCCCCAGCAAGGTACCCGAGTACCATGAATCCGTGGTAGATCTGCGAAAGAATAAGGTCGTGCATCATGAGGTCGTGAGCTCCAAATTTCAAGCCGGTCTGACGATGTTGGTGCTCCCCTCCCCCCGCTCTCACTCTCTTTTACTACTTTCGACATATTATCCACGGTTTGTTAACATCACTCACCCCCATAGGGAGGAATTCGAGGACCTCATAAATGCCTGCAAGAAATCTCTGCTATTCCAGGCCAAGCTAGCAGAGTTGCAGCTACCCGAGGGTTTCGACATCGTCATCGAACCCTGGCCCTACGGGGCCGCAGACCCCGAAGATGGCGAGACCCGATTCTTCCAAGGCCTTATCTTCGCCCAAGACACCAGGAACGGGAATCCGGATTCCAACTTCTACCCCTATCCCTTACCCTTGATTCCTATCATGGACGCCCGAAAGAAAGAGATCGTCCGCATTGACGAGCCCGCTACGGGAGGCAAAGGCGACGGCCTGCGGGAAAAAACACATGACAAAGGCATCATCGATCACTGCAAGGCCTCCGAGTACGTCCCAGAGCTACTTCCTGGCGGCCCGAGGACGGACTTGAAACCCTTGGCCGTCGTCCAGCCCGACGGTCCGAGCTTCACTGTCGAGGACGGAAACCTTGTTAAGTGGCAGAAATGGAGCATGCGCCTCACTTTCAACCCGCGGGAAGGCGCCGTTCTTCACGATGTCCGATTTGACGATCGAAACGTCTTTTACAGATTAAGCATGAGCGAAATGGTACGATGGCACCTCCTATCACACCCTCCAATGCCAACTGTGTTTCCTCCCCCCCCCTTCTTCACAAAAATTATTAAGCTTAGTCTATTGAATACGGTTGACCATTTGTAAGCGCCTACTGACTTTGTTTCGCGTTCTGTAGACCGTTCCGTATGCAGACCCCCGTCCACCATTCCATCGGAAACAGGTATGCCAACCTCATCTCGGAATTCGCTGGATTCTGTAACATCTCGTGAGGATTATAACTGATAGATTTTCGGGCGAATGACTTTGGGGACGGATCCCTGGGCCACACCGTTAACTCTCTGGTGTTGGGCTGTGATTGCCTGGGCCTTATCAAAGTAGGCGACTCTCTTCCCCAACCTGATACGTCCATCGCGTGGAGGATACCTCTAACCTGTTTCCGCAAATACATTGAACATTATTCCTAATAATTGACGCACCTACTAACTAAACCCCCATATCTCTCGCACTATAGTACTTTAATGGAGTGTTAACGAACGCTCAAGGCACCGCTTACGAACTGGGAAATGCCGTCTGCATGCATGAGCAGGATGACGGTGTCGGCTGGAAGCACCTGAACTGGCGGACTAATCGCTCGGTTGTGGCGCGCCGTCGCGAGCTCGTTATCCAGTTCAGCATTACCCTAGCCAACTACGACTACATCTTCGCCTTCAAATTCGACCAGGCCGCAGGCGTCACAGTTGAGGCTCGCGCCACGGGCATTGTCTCTGTTGTTAACATCGACCCCGGCAAGGCCACCGATTATGGTACCATCGTGAGCCCTGGCGCGCTAGCTCAGAACCACCAACACCTCTTTTGCGTGCGAGTGGATGCGGCTATTGACGGACATGCAAACCGCGTCGTCCAGGAGGAAAGTTTACCTGTGCAGATGGACTCAGTCAGCAACCCCAAGGGCAATCTCTACGAGGTGCGCAAGACTCCCATCATTACCTCGATCGGGCTTGATGCCCGGCCCGACCGGAACCGGGTGTTCAAGATCCAAAATCAGTCCAAGATCAACCCGGTAACGGGGAATCCCGTGGCCTACAAGATCGTACCGCCGCCGTCACAGCTGCTACTCGCGAGTCCCAAGAGCACCCAATTCCGCCGTGCGTCCTTTGCAAGCCATCACTTCTGGGTGACCAAGTACCGGGACGACGAGCTGTACGCCGCTGGACCCCGTCCTCTGCAGGCTAGGCTCGAAGTTGGGGGCATCACGGATGCGGCGGCCCGGGACGAACGTGTCTTAGATGAAGACATTGTCATCTGGAGTGTCTTCGGCCTGACACATAATCCACGCAGCGAGGATTGGCCAGTCATGTATGTGGCTCCCTTCTCCTCTCCCTATTCAGTTTCTCCTCCCTTTCCTCCTAGTCAAAGCCCCTTTTCCAATTTCCTCTCTTAACTCGATCTCTTTTATCCCTTTTCGGATGGAAACGGGCGATAAGGGGCTTGATCTTCGCGAGCTAACGTTGTTGTCTTTTGCTTACAATGATCTGTTTACTACATGGTGTATGTCATCATACTAACCCAGTCATCTTCTGAGTAGGCCAGTGGAGATCTTGAGGTTGAGCATCACACCGTCAGACTTTTTCACCCAGAACCCCGCTCTGGACGTTCCATCTGCAAAAGATACCACCTCGAAGCTGGCTGATGCTATGTGCTGCGAGGTAGTCAGGTCTTGATGAGCTTTATGGATGATGTAGATGGTGAGAACATTATTCCGAAATTGGGAAATGACGTGCCTAGTTTTAAATTACAACTGAAGTGTTCTTAGCAATCTCCGCCTTAAGTACAGGCAAATTCTGAATGAAATTGATTGTATAAAGCCTTGGGACCAAAATTCTGGGGAGGGACTCTCGCCCTTTGTATATAGTGGTGACGTTCCATAAACTTCTAGCTTCAGCGGACCATGATGTCACGATTGGCAGGTTCACTAGAATTGATCGGGGGCATCCTGGTCTCGAAGAAAACTCCCATGAAAACAATTGAAACTATTAATACTTCCTTTCGATGTCTTAATATTACTTCAAAGTCCAGAGGAGGTTGATGCGTTATATTTGCTCTTATTTGAGTGTTATGGTTTCCACATTCTCTTGATGAAGGACTGCAAGCTACAATACGGACACTTTATCCCTGATACAGCCGGCAAGTGTGCCTCAGATAGGTTCCTATTACGACGCAACATCTTCACCAAAATATTCCAGTCTGGTGGTCAACCCAGACCCTTATTGAAAATATATGTGACATCTAGTTGTGCCACCTAAAGCCCGGATGCTTCCAGTCCAGATCCTGGACCTGCTCGACGGTAAGTCCCGTCAGTTCCTCCTCGGCGTTGCGCCTCTCCCTCTTCTTGTTGTCCGCCAAAATCCACAGGTACATAGCCACTGCAATGGCGAAGATGGAGGACTGAGCCGCAAGGTTGAGCCCGTTGCCGATGCGGAAGAGGGGAGCATCCGTGGGCAAGAAGGCCCAGGTCGAGATCAGTCCGCCAAGATTGCTGAAGAAGACGTTGGTGGCAATTGCCGAGGAACGGGCTGTGTCAGACACCACATTGGCGGAGACGTGGGAGTTGGTCAGGGCCCCGTAGGCGTAGATTCCACAGACTGGCAGGAAGGTGGCACCATAGCGCACGCGCGAATTCGAGGTGGCCAGGAACATGGCGTATCCTATGACGCCGAAGGGTGCGCAGAATATTAAAAAAGCGCCGCGGTTGTCGAACTTCCAGCTGAGGAAAGAGATGGCAACACACATAACCGTGCCGACGGCGTAGGGGGGCACGGTAAGGAGCTGTTGTGATACGACCGATCTGCCTGGGAAGATGGTCTGGACGATGGTGGGGAGGAAGAAAGAGATTCCGTGCACGGTGATAGTGTCGAGTAGGAAGATGACCGAGGTCGCGAGCCCGACAGGGTTGAGCACGCCCCGCAGGAACTTCGCCTTATTAAAGCTGTCAATGAGCTCTGTGGTGCCGATACGCTCCGACTTGATGCGCTCGATGGCGAGCTCTTTCTCTTCGCGGCTCAGGAAGATGGCGGTCTCCGGGCGGTCCGTCATGGCAAAGAAGGCGAGGAAGCCGATGACTGCAGTAGCGATGCCTAGAATGGAGAGGCTGTTAGCCTCACCCTAGATGAAAGGAGCTCAACTTACCTTCAATGGCGAAAATCATTTTCCAGGACCGAATGGACCCAAAGTTAGATAGCCTCAAGATCGCCGAGGCCAAGAGCCCGCCAAAGGCACCAGATAGGGATGCAGCCATAATGAAGAGCGAGAGGCGGAAGGTCAGCTCGCTGCGGCGATACCAGCGCGAGAGGTAGTAGGCGTTGGCGGGTAGCATGGCGGACTCGAATAACCCAAGCAGGAAGCGAACACCGCATAAAGCTCCGAAATCCTGCACGAAGGCGGTGCAGATAGTGGTGACCCCGAAGCCGAAACAGCAAGCCGGAATGAACCAGCCCGGGCCGATCCACTTGCACACGGCAGTGAGAGGCACCTCAAAGATAATATAAGACACATAGAAGATCGAGAGGCAGATATTGTAGTCGTAACCCTTCATGTTTAGCTCTTTTTCGAGCCCCGCAAGTCTAGCATTGCCTGCAAGAGATCGCTTATTAGACCACCTTATTAGACCACCGAAAAACGGGAGTATTTGGATATTTATGTATACGAGGAAGAAAAGAGTTGGTTTTTAACTTGCCAATATTAGCACGGTCGATAAAACATAAAACTATCCAGAACGTCAATTTCTTGTCTCCTAAAGGGTCTCTTCTTGACAAAGGAAAGGGACTATAGAATAGAGAATCTCACGGTAGATGATAGCGACAAACGGCATGATGCAGAGGTCCAGCTTCCATCGAAGTCTGGTCTCCGCTGCCTTGTCGACTTGGAAGACGGCCTCTCCTGCACTGCATGCAATTAGATATAGCGCATCACGGCAACATACGCTCGAAATGGTTTAGACTTAATGGGTGGTAATGCAACTACATCGTGTACATACTGATTGCCCTTTGGCGACATAATAGACTCGGGAACCGGTCTCTCGTTGGTGTTTGCAAGGGAGCCTTTTAGGCTGGAGGGATTGCTCGGTGAGCATGGGACTGTTGTTCCCTTGATCGAGGTTTTCTCCTCCATTGTCATTGTTCCAGTGTCGATTTTCAAAAAAGGAAAAAAAAAAGGTTAAGTTTGCTCTGCCTCGAACTTCTATGAAACAGTAAATTTCAGGGAAACGGTATGGAGGTTGGGAAGGCAAGGGATATTCATAGTTTGCTTATCGAAATTTGGAATCTCTTTCCTTCCGGGACTTCTAGTAAACCAAGTGGCTTTGAGAAAGCGACACGGGGCGGCCCTGAGTCCTTTCCTAGTCGTCTAGGGTCACCCTTCCGTTACTCTGTTCTTCCCGAAAGCGGAATCGGAAACATGCTTAAACTCGAGGACAATTGCATGAAATGTGTGTTTCCGCACCGGCACCCCCATACACAAAGATAAGAGTATTTAGTCCAACATATCATAGTGCTCCACACCCGAAAATGAATGCAGAATGGCGGAAACCTATCTCCAGATCGGATACAGGACACCCGTAGCCCGCCCGGACATCGGATAATTTTCGATTTTGATTCCCGGAAAACACTCCCACCAAACCAATGAAATGTAACCGCTTTTTGAGAATTGGAAACGGCATGGATCTCCTAAGGAAAGAAAAACCAAAACCTTTCCTCACCCAGTTCGGCGGGTTGGACGATTCATTTGGGTCACGGCCTGCGCGTTTTATCTCCACACGACCATTTTACAGAGAAGGGTTGAGAATACGATGTATGCTCGAGCCACCTGAGCTTAAATTTAGAGATGCATAAGATGACAAGAGCGCCCTGCATATTCCTGTCTCACATTTCGTGGTCTCTTGCTGCGCTTTTTTTTTTTTTTTTTTTTTTTTTTTTTTTTTAGGCCTATAGAAGAGTTGGCGAAAGGGAAGGAATAAGGGTTAACGGCGGCGGCGCTTCCGAGGAATACCTTGACGCGTGGCACTCCGATTTTATGTGTATCATTTTAATCATGTTAATTCCCATTTTCTTATGGGACCGTTCATCGTGGGCGACATTGAACGTGGCCAGAGTTGCAGACTGTCGGGGCTTCGTTGGTCAAGTCGTCTGTGGCACTATTTAACAAAAAGACTGTAATAACGGACCTCCCCGCAGGGTCAGCATTGATTTGTCTCGATTTCAAGTTCCCGACACAGAGAATTTCTTACAAATTAGAATTCTGATATCCCAAGAAAGAGTTGATGAGTCGGGGGTCGACGAACCCCGCCCACCAGTGCCAGTGACTCTCGAGATTCGATGCAAGGATTACCATGTGAACCAAGGATTGTTTACAATGTTGCTTTCCTCCTCGATATCCCTATGAGCAGTCTTACCTCCTTCCGATGGAAATGCCTTTGTCAACAAGGCCAGACCTTCGACTCTTTGTGAACCTTTGCGGCAAAATTCCTCATCGGTTTGCTGTCCAACCTCGGATGTAACTACTAAGATGCTGTCCGCCGTGTTACACTCCCCTCGGCCCCACCAAGGACGATAACCAGGAGTTTCAGGATTTATCACTGCTCTAATACGATCTCCTTTTTGTATTCCTTCTTTCTCCAGCGCGGCTTAGACTGGCCCCTGTTACTTTCAGTCTTTTGAGCCCCCTTCACTGCTAACTCTGATGGGGCTCTTCTGTGTGTGGTATCGGATGTTCCAGTCTCCACACGTTTGTAGATGAGCATTTTCATGGTTCTCATTCTCTTACATGACCTCATTCTATGTTATTTCTCGAGCATGCCAAAATTGCTAGCCAAAGAGGACTCTCGATACTATCAGCGACCAGAGACAACTTCCAGGACCTACGACCCTGCAGGACAAAATGCTTTACAAGCATGCTGTCGATAGAGACAAAGAAGGTGCTGGTTATACAATAACCCATGATCAGCATAACGCGACCGCAGTTATGTTAGTAGGCATTTTTGACCGGAACTCATGGGAGCTTAATTCCAGTAGTCGTTGAGAGTTTGATGACCGACGAGATCTTTGTTCGTGGTTGAACTTCCTTGCATGGATACAAGTTCGAGCCATCAAGACAACGTCACCAAATTGAATTAGCCAAAAGCCACAGCAGTCTTCATACCTGGGAATGCAAGTTTGGCAAGACCGTATGCCATACTTCCTTCTTGACAAATCACACAACGTTGTCTTGTCTTGTGCGAAGATGTCGTTTATTGTTTGGGTTCATTGAATACCTTGTCGCCACACACGACTACCCGCCATCGTGTGCATGTCTCCAAGCGGCTTGCTAACAGAAGACAGCCCTCAGGTAATGACATTTCAGTCTAAACACGCCGGGGTAATATCCCGCCCTCATCCTTGGGGAGGAAGGGCGGAAACATCCTCCTACTACTTCTAGGCCCCATGGCCGTTCAGCCTGTTCCGTCCAGCTACGCTCTCTCCCTCCACCCACGATCTCTGGAGCCGCACGTCCAGAATAGCTGGGATGCCCTTCCGCACCTGCGCTACCGCCTCCGGGAGCAATTTCGCGAGTTCCCCGACACTGGACACAGTCGCAGCCCACGCGTTCCCACCAGCTGCGGCCTTAGCGATACCGGCATAGTCTGGCGAGGGGTCAAATGAGATGTTGAGGTCTTTGTTGTCCAACTTTGAGGCATACCCCGTGGGGTGGACTAATGTCAAAGAATTGCGGGGTGCATTCCAACCTATTCTTTCACTATTAGCGAAGGCCGTTTCACTTGCCTAGATGTCCGATTTCCTTTCGCTGGTCATTGATCTTGAGGTAAAATTTACCCTTATTGTTTAAGACCACGGTTAGCGTGGCAAGCCCGTATCTCCCAGCAATCCAGTACGCCGCGCTCGGGGCGCCGAATACGAAGGTGCCGTCGCCCACGATCTCGCAGACAAAGTGACCCTTGTTTGTTCCTCCGGCTAGCCAATCTGTTGCAAGTTTCACGCCGAGCGTGCCCCCGCCCGACCAGCCGAGCCCGCCAGCGCCGCAATTAAGCAGGTGGCCTGGTTCGTCCACCTGGAGCTGATCGTAGATGAAAGGTGCGTTTGTTACTGCCTCGACGCAGTAGATGGTGTCCTGCGGACACGTCTTGCGCAGGTTCGCGCACAGAAGCGAAGTGCTTGGCGGCTCGGCATCGTCGGCCGGGGGCATGGCACGCAGTGCGTACTCCTCGAGGCGTTTGCGATGAGCGTCAGCAAGAGCGGCCCAGCGCGACGCGTATGGCTCCCGGGACACGAGATCACGGTACTCTGGGTGGCCAGTGATGTACTTGTTCAGCTGGCGCAGAGCTGTCTCGGCGTCGGCTCGATACCGTCGGGATGCCGGTATGTAATACAATGGCATGTTCTGCTTCAGCGGGTCGACGTCAATATGCATGATCTGGGCGTCAGGGCGCGGCCGACACCGCGTCGGGATCCAGGTGACGTCGCAATCGAGTACGAGGATGACGTCGGCAGTCTCGATGCTTGGGTCAGCGCCCACGCGTACGCCCAGCGATGCGCGGTGACTGTAAGGGAAGCACACGTCGCTTCCCAGCACGTCGAGGACCCCTACGCCCGGAATATTTTCAGCTAGTTTGACGAGCTCCGGCACGGTTGCATGGTTACGACCGCAGTAGCCTGTGATGATGAGCGGCTGCTCGGCCGCTGCCAGTACCGACACGATCGTCTCAACTCCCTGCGGAGGTAGAGCGACAGGTGAGATGCTCTCCCAAACGGACTGGTCGAGAGAGTAGGGGGGGATGTCCTCTTCCATGACCTCGCGTGCCCCGACGAGATAGACGGGACCCTTGGGGTCGCTCGTAGCGAACTGGATGGCTCGATTGACCATCTGCTTGATGTTGCGGCCAGTCTTGAACTCAGCCGTGTACCGGCAGAACTGCGACACAATTTGCTTCTGATCCGGCGCATCCTGCAACCAGTGGATGTACTCGGTGCGGGACCCGCGGACCTCGCCGTCTAGGGTGAAGGGCGAGAGGCCGGCAAAGACGATGACGGGGCAGCGCCCAACCGAGGCATTATGCATGGCGCAGCCTAACATCTGGGTGCCAACATCAACGTGTACGAGCACGCACTGCGGCTGGCCAGTGACACGTGCGAATCCATCAGCCATGCACATGGCCACCATCTGCCCGAGACGTCCATGTCAGTTTGTGTGGGTTTCGCAATGTGCATTTAGGGGAACCCATACCTCGTGAGGAGACGTGATGACGCGGGGGAACTTGACTCCCTTTAGGTGCGCACCGTGGGCCAATGCCTCCATTATGGCCGGGTGGTCCGACCCAAGATTGACAAAGACATGGCTGACACCGGCCTAGACAGGGGGTTGGGCACATGGAGAGAGTGGTTAGTATCCGAGGAGTCGGAGCGCTTCGAGTTGGGCCGAAGGAAGAACTCCCTCCTCGGCCAGCTCCCGGTTGGGCTCGGCGGAGGTAAGGACACGACAGTCCTTCTCCTCCTATATGAACATACGTACCTCTGCAAGGGCCTCAAAAAAGGCAAAAGAAGCGGAATATTTTTCTCTGTAGATTGTCGAAGCATTTAGCCCACCCACAATTCTGCAACCGCATGGGTCTTACGATATGAAACCGTGGGAAGAAGAACTTACAACTGATGCATTATCTATTACTGACCGATTTGTACCGTTTCGCCGGAGAAGGGACCAAGAGAGTATCATTCAATAGTAGAAGGTGGGCGAGGGGCAGTGGATTGAATTGGCGGTGCACACGTCTCTAGACGGTGATATATGAAAATGGATCTGAAATTGCCATAGTCTTTCGAGCCTTGACTGCTCGTAGACATACATCTAGTTCCTCCGAAGCGCGATTTAATCAGCGCCAAGTTCAGAATTACAGAATCTGGCTCCATCGGAACTGACTAAATCGGAATACCTTCATTAGTTGCAACGGAATATTCCCGAAACCGGGTTTCTAGCCGGTCGAGTTATTTCGACCGGCATAGAATCCGGAGAATAGGTTCGGTGCCCACCGGATCGGCCTCCGATGGTAGGTCCGCCTACGAGCTGGAGATACCTCATGCTGACATCCACTACGAAGACGTCTCTCGGGTAGCACTAAATAGGTCCGCGGAGTCGAGATCTGTAGGGTCACGTCAGCAAGCTTGTAGTAAATGTCCACACCCGGTGTAAATGATGACGTCAAGCTACGTCTAGGTCGAGATATGCGACAAAATTGATAGCCGTGTCCTCCCATTACGTGATGCAAATTAACCTCCCTTATACGCGTCGGTGGGCCTCAATACATCGGGAAGTGACAACATATCGGCGGGCAACATGGCAATTTCGACCTAAGGTTTTGCAGGGGCAATTTCTCCCAGACGGTGTCGCCGTCAGACTGCACTTAAACGAAGGTCGTTGATATAGACGACTGCCTTCATCGCAGAAGCAATACCACCCTGGAGTTGGCTGGGCCCGTACATGACTTGAGAAGCGACCGGCCAGTACCACTCCCCGCTGCACCTGTTACTATTGCCAGCGCTTGAGCACAGTAGGTAACCCAAGAACTCCTCCCGGGCCGGCAAACATTGGTATCAGCGTCTCTCTATACACAATCTCTATTCTCACATGTATATTAAGGTTTATTGCGAATCCCCAGAAGATGTGGCCATCAAAATCCCAGGTAGGTAAGTGAAGCCGCATGCATTAATAAGAGGGTGAGCCTGTGGGGAAACAGTCGGATTCTAGGCTGTGCCGGAAGATTCCCTTGAAGATAAGAAGTGCCTGTGTCCGAAATGGCGATAATGGGGGGCATTAACTTCTCATGTTATCTGCGAGGTGTAAAGATCCGCCCCTTGACTCGAAAAAGAGACCGGAGCAGGTGCAGGCACAACGCACCGAAGCCAGATGCAGGTCGGTATAATGTGGGGCCCTTTCCGAAGGTCTTCCAGACAATGGAGATTTTCAACTAAGAACGCGGGGAAATTAGGGAGACTAGTTCCGAAATTCCTAAACAATTTGAATGAATGTGATTCAAGATACACCAGGTACCAAGTATATGGAGCTGCACGAAGCTATCCTAAAAGGGTAATTTGGATGTTCGATGTAACTGGAATCTAGGAATCGTGGTTTGGCCACTAGCACTGCTCCGGAAACTACGGAATGAATGAAACGTCGAGACCGAGGCCACGAATTTCAAATCCCTGACCTGGGCAGTCACAAATATGTACTTTGCACCAG
Source organism: Scedosporium apiospermum (assembly GCF_000732125.1). Taxonomy (NCBI): domain Eukaryota; kingdom Fungi; phylum Ascomycota; class Sordariomycetes; order Microascales; family Microascaceae; genus Scedosporium; species Scedosporium apiospermum. The sequence continues at coordinate 46,585 of NW_015971815.1, read as the reverse complement.
GGTCCACAGGCTTAGCTCAAGGAGTCACTAATCTCCTAAATTAAATTGGATCTTCTCTTGTAGTAATTAATCCTAACCTTCCTCTAGCTTGTGAATCCCATATCGCGCCAAGCCGCTTTGATCTTGTCCTTTACATGGGCGGGGTATGACGTCTCAAAGTCCACCTTCCGGAACGTCCTCTCTCCGGCGTACTCCATCGGAAGTAGACAGTCGGAGATAAGCTTGCCACCCTTCCGTGGGTCCGACCCTGGTCCATGCGACATGTACGGCGTCAGGTAGAACCCAGGGAGGTCCTCGAACAAGTGGTCCCCAATGCCGGGGCGGCATCGAGTGACGAAAGCCCACATGACGTCTCGGAAGTTGTAGACGTCTACATCCTCGCCTACAAGCAGGATGCGGTTGATAAGCATGCAGCTCTTGTCACGGAAAACCACTTCGCCAAGTTGACGGCAAAAGTCTCGCGAATTGGTCCCCAAGCGACGTAGTGCCTCGCCGTCGACCTGGAGGGCGCACCAGGTAGCCATAGTTTCAAGTGACGCGCAGGCCTCCTTGATGGGGAAGCCATGGTCATGGCAGAGTGTCAGGAGCTCCGAGGCGGCCAGGGCAGCGGTGGTATGCTGGAAGGAGTAAAGAAATGGGATGCTTAGTATTAAAAGACAGAATGATATAATGAATCAACAAATATGTTGCTAAGAAAAACTCACCGACTCATCTGTGATTCTACCTGGTACAGAAACAGGGAGAATCGCGTCGTCTCGGTAGGTAATCGCATCTACTCTGAACAAGGGGCTCATGCGCTGGTCATTGTCGAACACGAGCCCAAGATAGTCCCCGAAAGGGCCCTCGGGCGCCGTCTGTGTTAACGAGAACACGCCCTCGAGGACGATCTCGCTGTTAGCTGGAACAAGGAGGTCGCTGAGCTCGCACCGGACCAAGTCCAGCGGCTTGCCCACAACAGCCCCGACGTACTCACTCTCGGAGACGCCCTCTGGCACCGGCATAGCCGCCACAATACTCGCTGCCGGCGGCACCCCAAGGGCCAGCGCCCACGGAATCTCCGTCTTGCCCGCATCCAGCCATTTTTGCCGAATGATTGAGTTGTGCTGACCTGGCCCCACGAGGCAAACGAGGTGGTTCCGGTCGTAGACCATTCCGCGGAAGATGGACCAGTTGGTCCACGAACCGTCAGGTGTCTGGAGGATGTGTATCCCGTATGTCTGAAGGTACTTGCCGCCGTCGCCCTCATGTAGCAGGGGTGCGGGCAGGCTGTCGAGGTCGATCTGGTCCCCCACGAGCTTGTTCTGTTTGCAGAGCCCCGTTGGCAGGATGTTGGGCGGCAGAGGGGTTGCCTGCTTGATATTCCTGAAACGGTCGGAGATGGCCTTCCAGCTAGCATTGGCGGGGAGCCCTAGGTTCCTGGCCACTCTCCCATACTTCTCAGCGTCGTGGTTCCTAAGGCTCGCTGCGTTGCCAAACATGCGCCAGAGGCCTCCTTTCTTCGCACCTTTGACGTTGTTGAAGAGTGGTGCTTTGTCATTAAACTCGCTAACGCGCCTCACGATAGCGCCTACTTCGAGATGTGGGTCGACCTCGACGTCTATCTCGGCTAAGTCGTCGTCCCGGCGAAGCACGTCGACGAATGTGCGGAAGTCGAGCTGCGCGTCGGCTGCGGCGTGGAAGTCTTCTGCGGACGACGGCGAGGATTGCTTTGTATACGCCCTTGATAAGGGGTTCGGGTTCGGTCGGGAACTTGAAGCCATCCTGCCAAGGAGAACAGGGGACAGCAAATTTCGTAGGTGGTGCTGGCGGAGGCGCGACATCACAACTTCGTCTCGAGAAGGGATTCGAACTACAGCCTAAAGGAATCTGAGCCCAAGAATCGAACTCGCGGTTGTGATTAAGTAATAAACGTGTTCATATTTAAAGAGGGAATCCGAAGCGACAATTCTAAAAGGCAGAGGTTATTAGAGGCATCTTTGTCAAGAATCGGCCGCTGGCAAACCTACGGAAGCGGTTCCGTCCACCCGGAACTGTATTACCAAGCAAGGACCGAGCCGTGTGTGGGTCAATATCCATTTTTTTCCAGGCTTCCGTAGGTTTTGAGTATCCACACTTCGGCAGGTCGTCGTGCCGATCGTGCTACTCGGATGCAAGCTTGTGAAAGGAGTCATCGACTTCTTGTTACTGTAGGCTCACTCTATTATCCTTATACGTCTAAGTTGCCGACACAAGTTTCCATCCGGTGCGCTCAGTGTGTAGTAAGGAAAAAGCCTGGATTCATTCTTCAGATCTATACTAACATTTCTGCCCAGCTCTTCGGCGTAACTGGAAGGACAATATATCCAGACACGTCGCCTTCATAGAAGGGAAGAAGAAGAATCCTAGATTGGAGACGTTTAAATTTTTTTTTTTTTTGGGAGTTTTTTTCCTCACTCGCCATGTCTACGTGCTTCATTCGATTGCCTGGATGTCAATCGGGGAAAACTTGGCAGCTATATCGGTCGAAAACAATTGGAGCCCCGATGCTCTGCCGACGGAGTAGCTGCGGTTCCCGTCCACCACACCCTCCATCACCCAGCTCTCTAGATCCCAATCATACATGCACATTTGCTGGTTCGAAAACGGCCACGAGGCCCCACGTGAGCCGGATTCCTCCGCAGCCACAGCGCATCATCGTCGGCATGACGGGTGCCACAGGCGCCATATACGCCATTCGCCTCCTCACTGTTCTCCGCGACCTTGGTGTTGAGACACACCTCATTATGAGTAAGTGGGCGCTCGCTACTCTCAAGTACGAGACCCGGCTCACGGAGGCTGAGATCCGATCCCTCGCGCACGCCAACTACGCTGCACGGGATCTCTCGGCACCCTTCGCCTCGGGTTCCTTCCCGCACGACGGAATGGCCGTGGTTCCCTGCAGCATGAAGACCCTAGCGGCTGTGCGGTCAGGCTATACAGACGACCTCCTATCCCGCGCCGCTGATGTTTGTCTCAAGGAGAACCGACGCCTGCTACTAGCAGTGCGCGAGACGCCGCTCAGTGACGTGCATCTTGACAACATGCTGTTTCTGCGGCGCGCTGGCGCTGTCATCTTCCCTCCTGTGCCGGCCTTCTACACCCGCCCGGGGAGCCTCGACGACATCGTAGACCAGAGCGTTGGGAGGATGTTGGACGCACTGAACATTTATACGGCTGGGTTCGAACGATGGCACGGGTTCCGAAAAAACTGAGGTCCAGAACGGAGCTAGGGAACGGAACACCTGGGAATTGAAGGAAATGGGGCCAAGAGGGCGGTTTCATAATTGGACTGTCGCCAAAAACCAAGTCGTATATACAGTCATAACCTGGTGGTCGATTTGCTAGGAGAGCTGATAAAGGAAATTTAATGGCATTTTTGTTCTCAATTATTTTTGTTCTGTTTAATACAACGTCGCGATGTTACGTTACCCTTCAATTTCTTCACGGTCCCCGATCCGAAAAAAAGTTGTTTACTTCAGTCCAGGGCCAATCATGCAGTGTCGTCCCGGTCCAAGCTGTCGACGAGACAGCGGTGTTATCGGCAGCCAACCCTATCGATTCCATTATGTCCAGTGGCTGGCAAGTGGCCTGCAACGGCGATTCTTCCACGGCATGGGTTGCCACTCCAGCTGGGCCGCCCGATGACTTGCCAGGCCCCTTGCCGCCATTGAGGCGTAGATTGCCGACACCCCCCAGAGGATTTATCGACAACGGAGCTACTGCCGGAAGAGAAGAAAAATATACCGAAGATGGAGGGAAGCTGCGGTCTGGGATTGGGGCGACGACAGTTCGAGAAGCAATGTCGTTCTCCATAATCGTCATCTCATCTTGTGGGAGGATACCTAGCCGTGAGAGTGGCTCCGCTAGCATAAGAAGGCGGTTCCACAGTCGGCGCGACGCTCGCGACGAGTTGCTGTACGCTGCCGCTAAAGAGAATGCCTTCCGGAAGTTCCGTTTAACTACTCCAGCGAAGTCCTCGGGCAAGCTAGTCGTGAGGCCCACGCGGTTCTGCTCAACAAACGCGACGATGAGGAAGAGGAGAGCACAGGCTGAGGCCAGAAGGTGCTGGAAGTGAGGGTGTTGCCGACGATAGAGGTCCGTCGTACGGTCGAGGGTGGAGAGCATGTTGATGGTGTCTGATACGAGCTCAAGTCCGGGTGAGATATTTCGTTTACCGGCCTCAGCAGCATTGCTGTTCGCGGATCCCGAAGATACTGTAGAGTTGGAGGAAGAGGATGAGGAGGCAGATGAAGAACGACTGGGGAAGAAGAAGGGACGTAGCAGGAGACCGCGGACGGAGTTGGCACGGAGGTATAGAACAATAGTCCACCATGGAGGTCGGGTCGAAGGTGCGGCCTGCCAGGCGGTGGGCTGTGAAAAGTTGAATGTAGAGACAGCTTTCTGCCGCCACTGCTCGATCTGGAAATTCATGATGTTAAAATCGTCGTCGTCCTCGTATGAGCCCCCTTTGGCGACACGTGTACTCGGCTCGCTAAATTTATCACTAATGAGAATGAAGGAGATCATGGCTTTTAGATAAGGTGTCTTGGCTTGCTAGAGTTTTGCATAATGTCAGCAGTGTCGTTCCCTTTGTGCTTGGTGTATAGTATAAGAAAGGAGATGCTCTCGAAGAACTGGCGAGAGCACAATAGCTGAGCAGCTAGTCTTACACTTAGAAATGTGTTGGGATCAAAGGGTGAGTCTTGAAAATTCGACGGCAGTCCGGTGGAAGCACTCCACTGACGGTCTAAGATGATGATGCTGCAGGTAAGAGTTATGATCTCCTCTCGCTGTCGCCTAGACCGCAACACATGATCCGACACATCCCGGTTGTGGAGGCCAAGCTCTAACAACATGCGGCCAGCCACGCCGCACATTCGCCATGAAACTTGTGTCATGTCTTTGAAAAAATGATAGATTCCCTGTATTTACGTGTCAGCAGGAAACATCCTTCTTCCGTACCTTAGCCAATACTTTGTTTCCCTCCTCCATCTCCTAAAATTATTCCACAAACATAGGGCGAAGGAAGAAGCGAACACTACTCACCATTAATAATGTGATTACGGCATGATTAACTGTTATTGTTGGTGACGTAATGATTGACTTGACGATATCTCGACATGACGAGTAGATCGTCAGCTCCATCTCCGGCGTAGACGCCGAATCGGCGCATATAGCGGTACACAATGCAAGGTTGGCAATTATCAAGCTGCACTCGTCTATCGCCGAGTCCACCGCGCGGTACCATCCCTCTACCTGGTCGACTAGGTTCTCGATATCGAAGACGGGGTGCAGGTCCCCAATCACCTCTTGGTACACGAATAGTAGCCGTACAGCCTCACGCATCGGCAGTATCGTCTTGAAGTGCAGAAGCTGCTGCAGCAATAGTTGTTTTCCAGGGCCTCCAGTCGACAGGCCGTTCGCGGCAGACATGGCGCCCTCGCCGCGGTGATCGCGGTTGTTTGGGCCGCCAGCGACCACTGGTGACATGCCATCTTCGGAGTCCGACTGGTCATCGTCGATACTCGGCAATTTGGAGCCCTCGTTGGGCTCTGCGCTCGCGAAGCTGGCCTTGTACATGCTCATCTGTGCAACGTTGAGGCTGTAATCCGGGCTCGTCGGCCCGTAGAAGCGATGTGTTACCGACTTGGATGAGGAGGAAGGTTCAGTAGTATTAATGGTACCACCAGCCGTGTCCAGAGCACTGCGCGAGGGAGGGGTGCTGGTGGAAGTTTCAGCAGACGGCGGGCGCGACGTCCGTCGTCGAGAATGTTCATATGCCTGCGACTGCGACTGCGGAGGAAGTGGTGGGATGGTTACCTCCCCCTGTAGTGGTAGCACCGAGGACAGCGCATCTGCACTTGACTCTTCGCCCTGATTCGGAAGCGATCGCTGGCTCACGGCGGATCCGCTGCCCACGCTGGTCTGCCTCACGCGGGCGACGAGGTTGTTCAGTTGGTCTTGCAGGTTCATAATGAGTTGATTCAGGTCCCCGGATTGCCTTCCCCGATTCAGCGGCATTGCGCTAGAATTAGTAAATAGAGTTTAAGGGGAACAGGCTTTTTCATGTCTTTTTCTTTTTCTTTTTATATTTTTTTGGTTTCTTGTTGGTGGGCCCTCAACAATCCACTTACTCCGGGTTCCATAATGATGAGGGTGGCGGCGCCATCGACGCCCTCTCAGGCCGCTGCTCTGCGGTCGTTGTGATGTTGGCGGTGGAAGCCATAGGTGTAGCTGATGCAAGGAGCTCCGAAGGCGGGGCGATAGGGATGGTGACGCTGGCTCGCCAGTCGCTGTCGCTGGTCCCTGAGGTGTAGGAGCAGGTAAGGGACCGATCTGAGCAGTGCCCGCAGGGGTGCCGGCCGTTGCACTTTCCCTTTCGTCTCCGGCAGACGTCACAGGCTCTTATAGCGTAAGGGGCTCGGCGCTTTCCACCCTCTCCAGCCCCGGGGCCAGCTGGACGTTTAGTACCGCGATTTGTTGTCTGCCCCTTTCCGTCGTCCATATTATCATATTATCAAGCTTCTGTTGTATGGAGATGTTTGGATGCTTAGTAGGTAAATCTCAGGCGCAATCAGGGGAATAAAAAAGAGTAGCAACTAAATAAAGTGTCAGGATAAGGGGCACGGTATATATTCGCTAAGTAGTAGTATCTTGGGAGTTTCTTATCCGCTTTGACAAGGAAGACAAGATAAGAGTGCCAAGATGCTACCCTTGCAGATGCGCTAAACCCTTTAAGGCCGCAAACGTGGAGAAACCTCGAGGAGCGAGTCCAAGTGTCTGGTGCTCCCCCCGCTCAGCGAAGGTCCTGTCCAACCAAGATAAAGTCCGGTGTGTTTCGGGGGTATTAACAACTTTACAAAAGGGGTATTACTTTTGGCATGCCTAGGGACATGAACTTGACCGAGTTTCCGCTGATAAGTAGTATCTTTATTTATCATAACGGTCCAACAAACTCTGTTCCGAACCTGCAAACAGAGTCAAGCCGCCTCACGGTCCTGGCCCTCAGCATCATACTGTAGTTTGCATTTAGCACTGATAGGCCCTCTATTAGTAGGTAGCCGAAAACACAATGGCGTAAGAAGCACTCTATATCCAGGTCCATCGTTAGACAATGTACTTGGCGTCCACCTATATCATTACCCCGGATTTTTGATGGTGCCGCACCGAACACGGATCCCATGCCGAGCCGAGTCTAGTTTAATCGACCCCGCACTTACACCAAATGTGGAGGTACTTATCTCTATGTCGGTTTTTCGAACACTCTGATCTCCCGGCATTGGTGGCTGGGGAGGTTTCGGATGTAACTACGAAGTACAGGAGTGCAATTATCGACAAAAAGATTCCAAATACTGAGATGTATCTATATAAAGCAGCAATTGGTTGGTTGTCGTCCTCGTTCTATTCGGCTGGAATAACCATGGCAGCATCCCTTCGCTGAGAAGACCGGAGAGAGGAATGCCATCTCGCTAGTTAGGAACAAAGACATCTTCGGATTTGCAAGCTGTGGAAAAACTGCAACAGATTTCAGCTATCTTGGTGAGGAAAGCATTTCGAAGGTGATTTTGCCCCTATCGATTGATTTCGATAAGACTGGGCCAAATCAACGGGGTCTACATGCATAATCAGGTATTGGGGAGGATTCCTCGATGCTACCCTCTGGCTTGTGCAGGTGTTGCGGGTAAACCCTACCCTGCGCTCTATCAGGTCAGATAGGGTCCCTGGTCGGAAGATGTACCACCCCCGACCGCGACAAAGAGGATTCCGGAACTCAAGGTAGGAATGCAATACCTTCCTACCCCATCTCCATTCCGGTTTCACGCTTTTCCTCAAATGCGTACCTTCGGTTGTCGACACTACCGCCTAACAATTAGCCTTGTCCCTCCGGGGTCTCCGGCGACATAATGTATAGGGCAGTGTAATAAGCAAGCATGCTGGGGATGGTGAAACGAGGTGCTCAGCATGAGAGGCTGTATGTAAGTAGGTAGATCTCGACTACCATACACTGTACCTCGTCATATCGACAACATATAAACGTCAAAAGCATATATCCCTTATTCAGCAATCGGCATATTTATTTACAAGCCAAGTCATATCATTTGGAAAACGAAACAGTTTCACATCATTGATGGTTATACCACTACCTACGCATCACGAAATCATGCCTACTGTCTGCTTGAAAGGGATAGATAACCACTTGGTAACCGGTATGTCTAGTAATTATGAGACTGTCGTCCTCGGCCGATAAAAAAGAAAAGTTTCTCTGACTAACGATGGTATTGAAATAAAAGTTCCGACTGGTCTCTTCATCGATAACGAGTTTGTACCCGCCACTAGGAATGCCACGCTCGACACTGAAAATCCGGCCACGGGGTCGCTCCTCGCATCCGTATCTGCGGCGCAGAAGGAAGACATCGACCTCGCCGTGCAGTCCGCGAAGAGGGCCTATCGCACCTGGCGTGCCGAGTCCCCCGGAACCAGGCGAAACCTGCTGAACAAGCTAGCTGACCTCGTCGAGCGTGATGCCACAGACCTAGCGTCCCTCGAGGCCTTGGACGCCGGTATCCTCTACCGGGACTCCATCGGCCTGCACATCCACCAGGCCCTTGAGAACCTGCGCTACTTCGCCGGCTGGGCCGATAAGGTAGACGGGCTGTCGCTAACGATCCCTGAGGGCATGGCCTATACCAGAAGAGAACCCATCGGTGTGTGTGCTGCTATTGTGCCTTGGAACGCGCCACTGTAAGTCACCCAGTTGGGTCTGTCTACAAAATCTCCTTCCTCTCTCACCTGCTCACGGTGCTGGAGTTACGGATCTACTGGCTTACGCACCCCGATATCTACAGCATGATAACCGTCTGGAAACTGGCACCCGCCCTCGCCGGCGGCAACACCCTAATCATCAAGACCCCAGAGGCCTCCCCCCTTTATGGTCAGAAACTCGCCCAGCTCATCGCAGAAGCCGGCTTCCCTCCGGGTGTCGTGAGCATCGTCTGTGGCCTCGGGACTGTCGCAGGAAAAGCCATCTCTGAACACCCCGATATCCGCAAGGTATCCTTCACAGGCAGCGCAGGCGCCGGGCGGCAGGTTCTCGCGGCCTCGGCGCGCACGAACCTCAAGCGTGTGACGCTCGAGCTCGGCGGCAAGGGCCCAGCCATCGTCTTCGACGATGCGGATTGGGAGAACGCGCTTCTCTGGACAACTCTCGGCATCACTGTGAATAACGGGCAGGTGTGCATCGCGGGAAGTCGTATCTACGTGCAGAGTACCATCTACCAGCGCTTTGCTGAGGCCTTCAGTGCACGCAGCCGCGACGCCGTACACGGAGACCCGCTCCTGCCGGAGACTACGAAGGGTCCCCTCATCAACAAGATGCAGCGGGAGAAGGTGCTTTCATTCGTGCAGAAGGGCCAGGCCTCGGGCGCTAAGCTGCTTCACGGAGGTGGTGGGGAGGAGAACTTCGTCGCCAACACCGCGTTTCTCGATGTGCGGCAGGACGCGGACATCATGCAGCAGGAGATCTTCGGCCCTGTGGCTTGCATCGCGCCATTTGAGACAGAAGAGGAGGTCATCGAGAAGGCAAATGATTCGGCATACGGCCTGAGTGCCGCAGTCTTCACGAACGACTTAAACAAGGCTTTTCGGGTGACCGAAGCAATGGAGACAGGACAGGTCACCGTGAATGTCTGGGGAGCGTTGAATGCAAACACACCGTTCGGTGGTATGAAGGAGAGTGGTTTTGGTAGGGACATGGGGAAGGAGGCTCTGGATGAGTGGACAGTTGTTAAATGCGTTAAGTGGCAGATTGTAAGGAAATAAGCAACACCTCGCACGCCAAAGGTGACTGGGGAAGTCGGGAAAAGTAATACCGCGTGAAATCTGGGGGTCAGGAGAGTATTGAGCCACTTTCCCACTTGAATCAAGAGATTGTTGTGATGGACGATTGTGTTGTATGCTAAACTCTAAGTAGATGATACTGATCTCGCCGCATCATCGGCTTCTTCCCTGGGACTTTTGTACCACTAGAAATCTCTTTCAACCGTTCTACATTTACACTGGACCTTGGTTGCTGTATTCTTTTGCCGAGAGGGTCCAATGAAAGATCCAAATCCTCCTTAATCTCTTCTACGATACGTTTCGATACACTCTGTAGCTCCCGCTGTGTGTTCTGGACTGCTAACCCAATCTGCCGAGATATGGTAGAGGACATAGTCTTAAATATGTCTCCGTCTGCGATGCGACCTTGGACGATCTTCTTCTGGCGGGAGGCCTTGCCGTTACCTACTCATTTTAAACGACTGTTAGAAGAGGACTGACTTCGGAGATTCGATAAAGGAAATGGCTTCCAGCTCTATTTGAACATACCAGATTGGCTGCTCGCAGATCTGTATGCCGGTAGCATCTCGGCGAAGATATATGAGTTTGCATTTGACTCGGATGCATGACGTCGAGCCAGCCTTGCGGGAGTAGAGTTTGTCAGGAACGAAAAATGTAGGCGTAGGCGGTGAATCATACTTAACATCTTGGGTGAATCGTTGCTCCGCCAAATCGACCTGGTAAGCAAAATCTTTCATGCTGGCCTCGATTTTGTCTCCCAGTGACACCCGGTGGCTTTCAACGCATAGATCTATGTGATATAATGTTAAAATTCCCTCTGTGGAGGCCATACAGCTAAGGGATTTGGCCGCACCGGGAACTTTGTCCATTAGGTCCTGCAAAGTCTGCTTGACTGAGCGTGACAATGTTGAGTACAGCTCGGGGATTTCGTCTTCTACGAGATCCCATTGATATGCGAGTTCAGTTTTCATTTTCCATATGAGAGTTGCATTCCAGTCCTGCCGCCCGCGCTTTGGTGTGTGGTGATGGCCATTGTTGAGACACCATGCGTTGTACTGGGCTAAATATGATCATTCATATAAGTGAGGCTCGACGGCTTTTAAAGACCTGCGTATCGGTGCCATACTCGAATGCCACTGCATTATTATTAGTATGCTAGTATGAAATTCAAGCGGCAAATTCTTCTTACAGACTGCCATTTTAATGCTTCGGAAGCAGCAAAACGCTCCCATTCCATATATCGATGGCCTGTGTCGGAACGTGTCAGTTCAAGCTCTTTCATCGCGCTCTCGCTGTCCCTTTCCCTTTGTTTGGTTTTAAATCACTCACTGAGAAGGACTTCTATCTGCTCTTCGAAGCAAGTGTCAAAGTCTCTCACAAGTTTCGAGACGGCATCAGCGCATCGTTTCTCCTGAAACTTGTTAGTATTCCTAGTAACGTCTCAATTCCCTGCGTTGAATGTGACGAGGGCAGTGGGCGATGTACTATCTCGGAGAGCTCCTGATCGGCTAATCGCTTCACCCTTTTTTGGATCATTGGCTTCGCTTCCTCTGTCCGGATATGATGTGAGTTACGAGGAAGAATAGAGAGGATTGGAAGAAAGACCCTGCTTCACGCGAGGGCTGGATCAATGGGAAATTAATAGGCAGGGGTTGAAGATGCAGCAAAGGAGGAAAGAAAGAGAGGGCAAAAGAAAAGAAGAACAAGAAAAACATGGCCATTTATTGTGGGGCTCGAGGCACAACACTCAGCCCATCATCATCATCATCATCATCATCGGAAGAAATACATTAGGCATCGATAGCTCCTAGGTATGAATCCCACCGCTGGTCGATCGTAAGGAGGCGAGTCCAACGCCAAGACCATGCTGCCTGTAGCAAAATACCAAATACACTAATTTGATGGTGTCGGGGCCATTGCGCCTCGATCTAGGCGTAGCGGCAGGGGCATGTGCAGCTTCAGCTGGTCCAACAGAGAGGTCGTGCATGGGACAAACGAGCCAGTGAAACCTCGTTGGAGATCTGGGACCCTAACTCGGGTATCAAGGATAGGGGTCTGTTAGATGAAGCAGCGACGGCGTCCATATTCTCCCGCGGAATGTAATATTTTGGGTCCCACGCCTCCGCCTCCATGCAGCGTTATTACTTTGTCGTTCCAGATGCACTTAGATTCAGCGAGTGCAAGACATGGGGGTGGGACGCATTGCTGACACCAATTGATCGATGAATCGGCCCGTTCGGGACATGAATAGATGATGTTCTGAACCGCTCCTGTGCCGATTTGAGATTTCAACAAATTGTCCGCATATTTAGTAAAACACAGAACACATACTCCCGGCCATAGTCATATTTATCATATTTGATCCTAACGTCAACAACTACTGCAAAATGAGCCTTGAACACTAAAAGCGAGAGAACAGGCTGTTTCAGCTGTTGGCACTTCAACTTCTTGGCGCAGTAAACTTAAACCTTGTCCATAAGCCAGGCAGCCCCTTCCCCCGCCTCCCTCGTTCCCTTATTTTCCACTTTCAAATCTCTTGCTCACATCACTCGGGTCCACTTTCGTTCATTAGGTAACGTTTGCCGTTCGTTTACATCATATAATGTCATCATCGGTTTTGATTTGTTCCGAATGGCCCCCTCTCCACCTTCGTAATCATCAACGCATCTCCCGAGTCGGAGGGGCAACCTTCACAGAAGCATCCTGTTTCACCATGGCCGCCACAGACGCATTTACACTCGAGGCAACGCCGGACACAGACATCTGGAGGAAGCCGCCTGCAAAAGATATCTTCACTGGTATAGTCGAACATTTTCTTCGAATGCAAGCATTGCATTACATGGCGGCTTTTTGCTGACGGCGGGGCTCATAGCACCCATATCCCGGACGTCCTCTGGACTCCTGAAGAAGTTCAAGTCTGCGCGAGTGACGTTCTGGGCTGACTGGACAGAGAGCTATGATCAGGCCGGTTTGCTCTTGGTTCCAAAGCGTGTCCACTCGCTAACCCATCCACCCGAGAAATGGCTCAAGGCAGGCCTCGAGCTCTATGACGGGAAGCCGCACCTCAGCGCTGTTGGTTGTGATCGGTATGCCGACTGGCACTTGAGCCCGCTCACCACGCCTATCAATCCGAGTAAAGGCCTGACCATCGAGATTTCCCGCGCAGGTAACAATGAGAGCGGCAAGAGTTTTTGGATTTACCAGCTCATCCTGGATGAACAAGGGACTGTAAAGGAGAGAATCCCGATGCGTCAGGTCTGCTGGATCCTCGCCGATGAGGATGAGAGGGACGGGGAGGAGTGGGTCTTGGACGTGAGTCCACTCATTGCGCGACCTGCAAAAGAGGCGACAGAGAGCCTCAAGGTCCATTTCTTCGAGTTCACAGTCGGTTGGTTACCTTAGAACGTATCGACGGCCTATCTTCATATCCGATGTATCAAAGGAGAGAGAAAGCCCGTAGATGATGTCTACGCGTCCTGTCTGCTTGGAGTCCCTCGAGGTCGAGGTTCAAATGAGGAATCTCGATTCAGACGCGCGGATGACGAAACAATAATAACTCAAAATGGGCTCTCGTCCTAAAATTTGATACTTTTTTAAGCTTCACAGTTTCCACTTAAATTGACGACGCAAATCCGACGATGGTACTACCGTACTAGGCATGTCGATCGATACAAGCAGAGATCTCGCCCGTGTTAAAGCTGGTCCACAACGCGATCGCGAGCCTTTAATATTTGTCGCGTTTATATATTCCTCATTGCCTTTCGTCCTTTTCAATGGTTGGTTCAATGAATCCCGGCCCCATGAGTCCATCGACAAGGTGCCGCTCTCGTCCAGCAAACGGTTTTACACACCCGTTAGCGGGATGGATCAGGACAGCCCCGCTGGATCGCAATTACCACGCCGCAGATTAGATTAATTGACATGTGGGGCGATGAGACCTGGCTGACATCGCCAAAGACCTTACGTACGAAAACTACACATGCTCCTCTCCGGAATTGTGGTGAGCAGTGGATTAGGGAGATGAGGTGCACTCTGTCCTGGTGCGAATCGGGGTGCGCCTGGACTTAGCCTAATATAAGGTAGCTACGACGTCTCCATCTCTCTTCACCATCTTCGCACTTCCACTATCATACTGCGTTGCCCGCAATTGACCACTGCCTCGCGTTGCGCGATGGGACCGCGATCAAGCCTTGCCAGCCATATCGGCATCTTTATCCTCATTTCTTTCACTGATGTAGCCGGGGCCCTTCTTGATCTGTGTGCATTTAAGAACGACTCATATTGGTACGACCGAGAAGAGAATCTGCTGTTGGTACATAACCTGACCGTGGATACTCGACAAGTCGAAGACGCGAGCCAAAGCAATGGCGTGCGTAATGTTAGCCGGGTCCATCTCAGCGTAACCTCCCCGATCTGGGACGGTATCATGGACTGCGATGCATGGGACCACGGCGTGCAAACGGAGCATTACCTGGGCAATCCCGAGGACGGGTTAATTTACGATGACTGTACACCCCGTGCTGGTTTCGAGGCGGACCGATACTGGCTGCAGGTAGCAACGTTGGGGATGACGGTAGGGACAATGACTGGCTCGGCGTTTCATGGGTTTGTGTTCAACGAGACCTTCACCTGCGACGAGGATCCAAGCTCCATGTATGTTCTCTCTAAAGTGGAATCCAGCTACGTTTCTCTCCTCACATTTCTTGAAATGTTGACATCTCACTGGCAAACTGACAGAATTACCGTGGAGAGGCACCAAGAATGGCTCCCGACCAATGGGAGATTTCTGGGCTGGCGCTGCAACGATGAGGAGGAAGGCACACATGAGACAGCCATCGTTGGACACTGCGAGTTCATCCTAACCAACGCGACTGCTTGGCCCTCCGTCTTCATTGACCACTCTCACCTTATCCCACCACCACCAGATCGCCGCTGCTATTCGCAGTCGATGGGGGAAATCGCCTGGGAGATTTCCGATTTCGAGCTGACAACTGCCCTTTATAGCACCACGGTAATCAATTTCTTCGCTTCCCTGGTGTATGTGGCGGACTACGGCCCTCCTCCGTACGCATTCCTGCGGTTCAAGATGGTGAACCTGGCAACTGGATATGTGTCAAAGCCAGAATGTATGGCAACGGATCCATCTTTGCAGCCGAATCATGATGAGAACATACCGGGCGGTTACGATAAGTGGTTCAGCTGTAATGACACTGCTGCGAGGGAGTACGACGTGTTCCCCACGAGTTTCAAGTACAATTCCATGACGGGTGAACTAAACATCCAACAAGAATGGGAATGCGAACGGGATGATGACCCGGAAAGGTAATCCCAGCACCCACTACTAACATATCCCAGCAAATTCCAACATTACTCAGATTACTGACAAAATTCTTCGCCAAGCCTCGCCAAGTTTCTTGCCGTCGGTACTGTAGAATTGCCCCTTAACGAGTGTCGTGTCGAGTTGGTATGTAATCTCAACAGCGATGGTTGCGGCCTCCCAGAAACCCTGTCTTCGATTTCTAGAAACGTCGAGCGCACTGGTATTATTTGTGAGGCTCGCGAAAACCAGTTTATCGTACAAGGAAAGCTGCTTGAATCGGCCCCCGTGAACGATAGCGTCCCGGTAGATTTGGAACCTGCCACGGACTTTGAAGAGTGTCTGGAGGCAGAAGTACAGGGGGAGATCGAGTGGCAGTTAGAAAATATCCAATACCTTAGCCACACCGTTTACGTTACCGATCTTTTTCTCCAGTTAACTGGTAAGTCCACATGGTCTACAAGCGAAAGAGGATCGAAGTAGATATCAAACTATCAACACAATGGCCTACTCTCCACTGACAAAACTTCGCAGGTCTATCATCGGACACAACAACCGACCACCAGTTGACATTCACCAACACCGTTATAAACTCGGCTTACAATTTTTCAGAATGGTGCTACATTCTGGAGGAAGAAAGCGCCGAGGACAACTCATGGAAAAACAGTGCTTTTAACATTAGCCTCCTGGATTGGAATGTTTGCAATGATCAATCCGTTTACAGCTCCGGCGTTTACCCTCTCGAGACGAGAGCTAAATTCGACAACCAAACATATACGCTCTGGATTCAACAGACATATTACTGCTTAGACAAGTCAACCGGGAAGCGGTAGGTACACTTGTGTTCAAAAACGACAGGAATGATGAACGTTGGCTTGCTAAGATGTATCAATAGGGTTGAGAAATTCACTGCTGCTGGCGAAAGGGTCCTCGACGAGATGGTCTGCGAGCAAAAACTGGTTGATGAGAATAATCCAGAGTCTGCAGTATTATATTCATCCTGTAGCTTGAAGAACGCAACGATGGCGGGCGCTCTCATCCGCGGAGGCAAGACAGCCGAAAACCAAGAGCGGACTTAAGTGAGACATCATTGTGACCTCGAGAACTCGTAGGAGGGGGCTGGACTAGGTATTTGAAGAATCAATCATGTTCCCGAGTCTCACAGCCGTTTCCATGTTCCTTTTCGGCGTGCATCGTGTGTTAGGCCGCTAGGTTAAGGCGATTCGAAACTTGTTTAAGACGCGGCTGCCAGTTTAGCGCTCTGATGACACAGTTCACCGGCAGCAATGCGCAGCCCAGACAGACCAGTTGTCACTCGCCAGGGTGGCTTCCCGATACTTACAGTCACAAAATTTTCTTCAGGGAAGACTTCGAAAAAAGTCGCAATTCAAACAAATTCACCGTTAACCAAGCGTCTATTGTCTATAGTCTATCTTGAAATATATATCCCGCGGCTAGAAAATATATTAAAAAAAAAAAACAGAGACAAGTCTATTCGAGGAATCATCGCAGATCCAACCATCCAATTACTCATTTTTCACCATGTGGGCCCAATGCATCTCACCGGTTGCAGCCGAGTCCGGCACGACATACTTGCATTCGGTAAATGTGGGCCAAAGCTTGTCGACAAACGTGTGATCGCTGTGATACAAGTCTCCCAAGATGGGCTTGATAGCCTCAGTCGCCTCATCGGCGTAATAGAAGGGGATTTTACTATGGTACCCGCGTGTTAATAGTCAAATAATTCCCGTTGGGAATTGTGGGGGAGGGGGTTCATTGCTTCTTACGAGAAGAGATGGTGGACAACGTGTGTCTCAATGATGCCGTGGAACAGGTTTCGGCCAATGAAGCCGAAGTCCCGATCGATGGTCGCGAGAGCACCCTTGACAAAGGTCCAGTTTTGGGCATCAAAATGAGGGAGATCGGGATGCGTGTGATGAAGGTAGGTAATGGCCACTAAGGAGGATAGTTAGTTGATGAGATCAATTTCAACGGTAACATATTTTCTCTTCGGCAATGCCTCAGCGGTTTACTCACCCAGCCAGTGGTGCACCCAGAAATATGGCACGCCATAGAGCAAAAACATGTTCCATGCCCCGAAAATGGTCGTGCCATAATAGATCATAGCGGCGGTAATCAAGATACCGATATCGGTGATGAAAACGTAAAGCCTCTCGCTAGGCCTGAAGATGGCACTGGTGGGGTCAAAATGGCTTTGAGGCCACCATCCCGACGGCTCGCGCTGAAGGCTGTCGACGCCGGAAGTAACATTGAAGAAAAGGTACGCCTGCCACCCGAACAGCTGATGGGAGAGTAGTCGGATCAGGGACACAATGGGAGCGTCCTCAAAGAGATCGCTATCGACCTTGAAGATGCCCAAGAATCGCCGGTTTCGATGTTGTTCCTCGGTTCGAGGCACAAAAGCCATATCCTTCTCCATGTGACCCGTGAAGCGGTGATGGCGTGCGTGGGAGAACTTCCAGGAGTAGTAGGGCACGAGCAAGAATGAGTGCGCAGCCCAGCCAATGACGTTGTTCACACGAGTATGCAGAGAGAAAGCACCATGGCCACACTCGTGGGCGAGAATCCAGAGGCCGGTGCATGCCAGGCCCTGCACAAAGCCGTACACGGTCCAGGCTGCGGCATGGAGGTACGAATTCTCGACCTGGGGTATATAGGTTATCGCGGCGTAGGCAAGCGCGGAAATGAAGGCGATATCCCGCACGAGGTACGCGCAGGATATCCACAGGGATGGTTGGAAGCAGTGTGCCGGAATGGCATTACGGAGGGTGTTGATGTCGGGATATTCCGTTCTCGGGGATCGATCCGTCTTTGTCTGGCGCTTCTGGCATGATTGTTAACACTCCAAATGCATTACAATTGTATTCAATCAACTCACCGAAACACGGGTGGCGGCGCCATTGGCACTCGCCGAAAATGTGCTTTGTTCAGTCTCCGGCCTCAGCCAAAAGAAGAAGGCGGCTGCCGTGGCCGCAAGGGAAGACATGGCTGGAAAATTTGAGAGTACAGCCGGATTGAGAAGGAAACCGAAGCACACAACAGAAAAATTCTTCTCAAGAAAACGGAGAAGAAAAAGGAAGAAGAAAAAGACCGAAAGGACCCGGAGAAGGGAGAGAACAAAGCCATGGTCGACTGTTACCCTTGGATTATATGGCTTCGAGAAAACCACGCTAAATCCAGGGGCTGAAATTTTTTTTTCTTCTCAAACAATGCTACCCTAAACCTTATCGAGATTGAGCCTATTTTGACCCAGGTCCTGGGCCAGTTCAATTGGTTGCTTGGACTGGCTGCCGAGCCGTGGTTACAGGGACAGGGGCCTCTTTTTTTTTTTTCCCTCCTCCCTTTTTTTCTCTCCCTCGGAGCGAGCGTGGGATCTGATCGCCCATGCTGGCACCTGCCGAAACAGAGTTTGAGCCTCGGAAGGACCCACATCGAAATCACCTCACTCTTGCTCCTCACCGCTCAATCAGTTCTAGCTCAGGGTTAGGGTCACTCAAGACCTTATCGGAGAATGGAGATTGTAGGCTTCCAGTGCTAGTTCAGATGAAACTCCGCGGTTCCACCACGAGTTTGCTGTCGGCTCTAATCGATCCCATCAGTATCGTTTCCCGCTCTCACTCAATCGATGAGATGCCGATAACTTTTGAGAGCTAATGGGAACAGCCAATAGGCCGGTCTGGAGGGTTTACTCGGGCAGCACAGTGTCTTCGTTGGTTCGTCCTAGGGTAGAGGAATGCCAGAGCATGACTCCCAGACGTTATAATCCCAACTTGCCTTCTTCTCCGCCGATCTCCCTGCCCTGGCGAAACCAGCAAGTTCTCGATCCAAACACAAACAGATCATGGTTGTCCTGGATGAGCCTCGGCCGCGTCCATGGCTGGATCACGCTCCATGCTATTCGCTGGGCGACAGCTAAATCTAGCTCGGGGTGGCTCGGCCCTCTTATCTACCTCGAGTGGCGATGTCGTTAGGTACCTTCAGGAGGGGCAAACAACCCGGTCTTCCACGTGGACGGAGATTAGTCTGAGCAACCCCAGGGCCCCGCCAATCCGAGCATCTTGAAGCAAGCCTACCCTCATGACTAGACTTTCAAGCTTCTTAAAAATGGCCCATGGACACGACACGGCCTCTTATCTTCCCTAGGGATATGAAAAGGCAAACTGGATCGAGAGGGCAGAACCACCCATACAATCAAGGATGTGGTCGTATTTGGTGAATAGCATCAAGGATAATGCCGCGTTGTCTCATGAGGCGCCTCAGTGAATATAGAAATATCGATCATTCTCGGGGCTTTTCTAGTCGTGATATTAATAAGTCTGCTCCTACCCGTTCGATTAGATTTGAATATTGTGCTGGAGCGAGAGGGAGGGGATGCTTCACACACCCACTGCGGATGTCACATGCAATTCTATCGATCTTGCTCACCCTCCCCTAATTATACTCATCAAACCCGTATGTGTCATTCAAAGACACTCGCGTAATAATACTCCCATCCTCCATCCGTACCCAAGACTGCACTGCCATCTCACCATCGCCATTGTCGTCAAAAGAAAGGCGAAGGACCCGAGCTCCACGGCTCCAATGACCGTAGCCTCCATAACCAGTATGCTTAGCAAAGCATAAGAAAGGGGCTTCCAAGCCGACACCTTTATCGGGCCAGGTACTGCACCAAGAATCTCCGTGGTCATGGCCGACGTGGATGCTATGCAAGCCCTCCGTGGCTTTAATGGCCGCGACAAAAGCCGCATCGTCGGTCCCTCCACCCTGGATGGCCACAGGAACGTCCTCGTTCAGCCCTGGAAATCGTTTGGAATCCAAGCCTAACTCCTGAGCCTGGAGGAAAACGTGTGGCGGGATGTGGACGAAGGCTACACTCGGAATAGCTTTCCCGTACTTTCGTCGCAGCTGTCCATGGGTTTTTGTGAACCAGCACGTGGTTTCGGGGGAAACCCAATTGGGTATGTCGTCAACATCGGCCGGAGAATGCTGATACGAGCTCCCGCCTCGGCTGTCAAAGAACCAAAGGATCACGGCAGGAACATCCTCTGCCCCGTATACTAGGAGGTAATAATTAGTAATTCCAGGCAGCGATGAGTTCATCCGTTTAGTGTAGCAGAGATCGTAGCCTGTTTCGCGCTCAAAAAGAGCCTCCCGAGACAAGTTAAACTTGGAGTCGTGGTTGCCGTATGTTGATGCCCAAGGTGTCCCGGCGTCGACCATTGGCCGTACGATTTGATCAACATAAGCGGAGCTGTTTTCTTGGAAGGTATTCTCGCCCGTTATTAAGTCTCCATTAACGACGACGAGATCCGGGTTTTCGTCCTTGAGTATCCGAGTCATCACCCGCGTCGAGTTGATATCCTGGTCGATCCCCCATCCATTCTCCTCCTCGCCGAAGTGAAGGTCGGAGAAGATGACAATGTTGAAAGTATTTTCACGAGTGATCAAGAGAGGTGGTTTGTTGGCTGATAATAGCCCCACCGTCCGAAAGGCGTGATGGGGGTAGCAAGGGTATGTGTACGTTGCCAGGAGACTCACAATCAAGAGGACCATGACGGTGAGGATTATCAGATACACCGACGGCCTGAGGCCTAACCGTGGTAACGATTCTGGGGGCATTTTTAATTCCTTGTGATGTTCATGATGAAGATTAAGTCATCGCTTTGAGAGGAGACAAGAGTGATGGGCTCTTTTGGAGTTCACCAAACTCGGCGGTGGCCAATCAAAGTGAATGATTACATCACGGGTGTGGAGACCCGTGCTTCATTGAAAAGAGTTTTGAGGCAGTGGTCTCGGTCAAGTCTTGACAAAGTCCAAGTCAACGACCACGAAGGACAATTCGAATGCCCGACTGCAATCTGTTTAATTGCCGAGAGCCCACAGCGTCGATTGATCTTGCATCCCGGTCGTAGGCTTCGGGGTCAGACACACTCGTCAAACAGAACCTTGGAGCCACCAAACGAGCCGCCACCTCTGCACAATTATGTGAGGCGCACAAAGAATTTATTCTCTGTTCCCAATCGCGCACTCTCCGCCAGGATCCTGGGCCTCGACCTGCCCAGGTATCCGCTATCAATGTAATGTCGTGTTTTCTGGGATCCGACACATTTACGTCTGTTATACTCTCTAATCTTCCCCCTCGACAGGGAAGTAAGTCTAATCGTGACATTAACTCTCTGCCACTATGCTGGATGCTCTTGAGCTGCGGACGCGGTCTCGCCCAGGGAATTGAGTCGGGCAGCAAAGTATGCAGCAGAAGACGCCTCCGAGGGCGGGTGTTAAGAATTTGATTTCTGAACAGATATAATAATCTCCATCCGTCGATACCTGCAACGTAAACATGGGCTCCTCCGGACAATCAAACGGCCAACATTAAGACATCTAAATTTATATCACCATCTCACATCAATTGATGGCTGGCAGTAGCTCTGGTTAACTCTGAACGGCTCTTGCCCTCGGCTTAGAGAGAGACTTAGTTCTACTAAGGATAATATATTACTTCTTTGCATGGATGTCGTCGGCTTGGTGAGCCTCGAAAACGTGGCATCCGAATACCCGTTCCACCCGGTGCTAAAGGGTTAAAATCAAAATTGTAATACCGGCTTGGGACGAAAATCAGATCGAAGAGTGTACCGGGAACCCACCGCCCGTGATTTCCCCGCATCGGATATTTATGCTCGATATTGATGAACCGCTAGGCGTTGTCTACCTGTATATTTGCGATATATTAATCGCCTCAAGTTGAAAATTAGCCTAGAGTCACGCACAAACAAGACTATTTTCCCCTCCGGACAAAGGGGAACTCGAAAAATGATCTATATTTACTCAATCGCCAAGCCCCGAGCGACGAGAATGAAGACTCTTCAAGCCTCTTTACCTACTATTCAGATAGGTCATCTTCGTCTTGAGTATTCCTGAGTTAGTCTTGATCCGGCGTCAACATGCAGTTACTGGCCACACTCGCCGGTTTCGCTGCCCTTGCAACGGTTGGCAACTGCCAATTAACTAAGGTCAATGACTTCAAGGGCACCCCTACGAACCTGGGCATGTACTCGTATGTGCCAAAGAATCTCAAAACACCAGCGCCTATTCTCGTGGCTGTCCATCACTGCCAAGGATCCGCTCAGGGTTACTCGACGGAGACCCGCTACATGCCCTTGGCGGATCAACATGGCTTCATCATAATCTACCCCAACTCCAAGTCTGGCGGTGGCTGCTTTGATGTAGCCTCGACGGCTTGTAAGTTCTTACGTCCCTCATTATACCGACCGATCAGAGGCTCATGAATATGAGACTTACTGACGGCACTACAGCTCTCACACATGATGGCGGCGGTGACAGCCAGACAATTGTCAACATGGTCAAGCATGCAGTGGAAAACTTTGGCGGAGACCCAGAGAGAGTTTTCACTGTTGGCACTAGTTCCGGTGCCATGATGACCAACGTGCTTGTTGGGGCTTACCCTGACGTATTCAAGGCTGGTTCCGTTTATTCTGGCGTTCCCGATGGATGCTTTTTTGTCCAGGGAGCGACTGCCACGCAAGACCCCCCAGGCTGGGCCAACAGCTGCGCCAATGGTCAGCTCACAAAGACTGCAGAGGAATGGGGTGATATGGTGAGGTCGTACTATCCGAATTACAACGGCACTCGACCCAGGATGCAAATGTTCGTATCATCTCTTCATCTCCCTTCGATTGTACGACGATTTTGTTTACATAAACTAACTCATGCATGACCGCAGTTGGCATGGAACGGCGGATAATACCTTGCGTTATCCCAATTGTATGTATTATCACGCATCCTCCGTTTCAATCAAGCCGAAAATGCTAACTATTTCACTTAGACCAGGAGCAGCTTAAGCAATGGTCGAACGTCTTCGAGCTCACGGAAAAGACGGACACTGCCAACTCTCCGCAGAGTGGATACACCATGACAATCTACGGCGAGGGCACGGCAACAACGGCACAACTTGTGGGATATAGTGCCCAGGGCGTCGGCCATAGCGTGCCACAGCATGAGACAATGGACATTGCATTCTTTGGAATAGGGTCGTAGTCAAGCACGCATAACAAGGAGACCGAACTGGTTGCGAGTTTGCATTTCAGAGGCCTACCCTATGGAACAGGATGTTAAGTAAACAAGCTCTTTGGCTTTCCAGTGTACTAGTCAAAGTTTTCTCGATATATATTGCCTATATAAGCGGCCCATTCCGTGTCCGTGATCTTTCGTGATGTTGTTCCCTGATGTGGATCGTTTGGCGGCATAATTAGGGAAATGTCCGACTCTGACGCTAGGGCCTATGTCGTCCTTGCCCCACCCACTTGGTGTATCAGCCATCCTGATAATATCTCGGGCGAGCAATACTGAGTGCATGTTGCCTACACCCCCAGTAGAGAAGCCAGATGCTCATATTACATGTGCGGCACAGCAAAGAAGCTCTGAGTATGGCGGCAGCGCATTTCATTTCGAGCATTGGAGTGCAATGATTACTCAGTGTGTCGTTTTGTGTGTGTGGTGAATATCCTGGAAACTCGAGCCTCGGGACATTGAGTGCCGTGTGCCACACATGTCCTCCAAGATCGTCTATGAAGAACGTCGCTCAAAACCCTGCCTCCCCACGTCTTCTCTTTCCAGGGATGGCTCCTTAGTGAGTACCGACGCCAAGACGCCAAGACAGGAGAAACTTGCCATGACCACTCACAAGGTGTGAAAAGGCTCCTGATATAAATTGGACCCCCCCTTTGCTGACACCCCCCACTTTCTGACACCCTTTTCCCATACAAAACAGCGATTTGCAGGGGTCTATATCTCCACCAACTCTTTATAAATAATAATAAAATTTTATATATAGGTTCTTTTTATAGTTACTAGTAAGAAAAAAAATATAAATATAAAATTTAGTAAAATGGTAGTATATAATAAGTAGTTAAAGTATAAATTTTAAAATACTATATAATTATATATAAACTAAAACTAAATATAACTAAAGTAATTTTATATATTATATAATCAAAAAATATATAACTAATCTTATAGAAAATTAGCTTTTTAAATATATTATTTTTTACTTTATAAGTATTATTATATTAAAGTATTATAGTAATACTTTTTCTCCTATATTAAAAAAAAAGTACTTTCTAGAACTAAATATTAAAAAAATATTATAGCTTAGTTCTCTTTAGTATAATATCTTACTTATATTACTATACTATATATTAAATTTTATTATCTATAGTTTACTTATTATAACGTTATTTAAGTTTTAAGTTTATATATAATATGTATAGAATTTAATACTTTATAGTTTAACCTTCTATTATTAACTACTCTTTTCTTAAATTTTATATTTAACTTCTTTTATAAGATAAATTTATTAAAAAGAAGCTAGATTATAAGTTATATTAATATATATTAAGAATTGGTGGAGATATAGACCTTAGAAAACTATAACTTTTTGCTATTTTGTATGGGAAAAGGGTGTTAGAAAGTGGGGGGTGTTAGCAAAGGGGGGGTCCAACTTACTTTAATGAGCTTTCGCATATCCCCATCCAACAAGTTGAGGTCGCCAAGGGAGGGAATGAGACCAATCGCTCGGGTGGGGTCCCTCAGTACCTCGAGTGCCTCAGGAAGCTCTGCAAACTTGGCAGCAAGGCTTCTCTGAAAGACCGAACTGAAGACGGCGGCACCAATCGATTGGCCAATGAGGGCGCCAAAGAGTCGGAAGACGACGAGGAGCCCAGCAGCGATGCCCATGTCGTCGACACGCTCGACACCAGCTTGCAGCTGGATGGCCGTCGTGGTAAAGACGGTGCCAATGCCAACCCCGAGGAATGCCTGCAGGCTGTAATTCTCAGCCCAAGATGTGTTCTCGCCTACACGGCTCCATAGCCCCAGGAAGACGGCTGTCAAGACCCAGCCGAAGCAGAGCTGCAGACGGTAGCGGCGGGTCAGCTCCATGACGATGGAGGAGACGAAGCTGAATCCCACCGATACTAGGCACACCGGGAGGGCAGAGAGGGCGGCGCGTAGTGGTGCCCGGAGGAAGATGGCCTGGAAGAAGAGGGGCAGGTACAGGATCAGGGAGTACATGATCATACCATTGAAGAAGCCTGAGACTAGCGCCGTGCCGAGCGTGATGCCGGAGAAGATACGGGGCGGGAACACAGGCTCGACAGGCCTCGCCTCGTAGGAGATCAACGTGACGAGGAGGAGCGCTCCCACGATCAGCGGGGTCAAAGTCTTCCACGACGCCCAGGGGTAAAGAGCGTCGGCCCAGCTCAGCGACAGGGCAAAAAAGCTGGTGCCCGTTGCGAAGAGAAGCATCCCGCCCCAGTCCAGGCAGCGTATCTTGGCAGCGAGCGTCATGTCGAGGGGCTGAAGATGTAGGAAAAAGAAGATGAGCAAGAGAACTATGCCAGTGAAGGGCAGGTTGACCCAGCCGATCCACCTCCATTCTACATAGTCGGTGAAGGCGGCGCCGACGGCGGGGCCTGTCACACTGCCCACTGCGATAGCCAGGGACATGAATCCAATGTAGAGGGGGCGTTCCTTAAGTGTCGTGATGTCGGAGAGAATGACGGCCTGCAGGACGTCGAGACCGCCGCCGCCCAAGCCTTGCAAGACGCGCCCTAGAATGAGAATTGACATGTTGTTTGCCAGGGCAAATACGATCGACCCGACTGAGAAGACGACTGTAGCTGCGTAAAGCGGGAACTTGCGCCCTAGGACATCCGACACGCTGGAGTAGATAGGTTGTGTCACGACGACGCCGAGCATGAAGGCAATGCTGGCCCAGAATGACTCAAGAGTTGTACCGTGAAGCTTGCGAGTGATTGTCTGCAGATTTTAAGTCAGAAGCCAAGAAAATGGAAGAGAACTTCGAAAGACTTAAAACAGTACTTGGGTGAACGTACAGGAATGGCTACGGCAAGTGTCGTTGCCTCCCAGGACACGACGAACGCGACAAGGGCAAGCATGGTAATCGACATGTAAAAGGAGAGTGTCTTTTTCGGCTTGACGGCCTGCTCTTCTTCCACTGTACCTAGACCATCGTCGAGCTCCAAGAACTGCGAAGGCCCTGTCCCACGCCGCTTCCGAGGCGGTTGCTCGGGAGAGGCCGGTTCAGCCTGATCATTGATTAAGTTGACCATGTTAGACGGCGATTCAGAGAGATCTGAGCTCCGGAAACGGGTATCTGGGGAACTGGCACAATCACTACCCGTGCAGGATCCCATGAACATACGAAAAGGAAGATGATGGTGCCCCTGTGTAACCAACGAAGCAAACATTTATCGGGTAAGGATTACCCAACATACATACGAAGGATCAGCCCATAGCTCCACATATCAGGTCATGGATGCACGGATCCAGTGTATATCTAAATCTATACATTACAGCAGACCTGTACATTGAGTAGCGCTGGGTTGAGGACGTGAAACTGAATGGAAGTCTAGTTGGTAAGGCTAGCGGCTACATTGAAGCGATTCCAACCACCTCTTCTGTTCTCAGAGTGGGTGAACGACAATCGGGAAATCACAGGTAATATCAAATGCGTATGTTACGCCATTCCACGTCCTGCAGCGACATTCTCCAACTCGGCCTACATGTCATTGCCAACCAATGTTACTGGATGTCGTGAACCAAAGGCGAGAAGCTTTATGCCAGAATGGAACTCTACACACAAAGTTTCAACAAATATAGCGGGACATGTATCGCGAATACCGGATTTCAGCTGATTCTCATGCAATCCAGACTATTTCGAGCTTGGTCTTATCAAAGGCCTCTCCATACATTATTCCATGAAGATAGCAATCACTCTGGAGCTTCCAATTATCCCCATCCCTTTGGAGCACCAATGGTACCTTTCCACCTTTCGGAATAGCAATTCGATCTCCAGGAGCTACTCGCACATTGCCCAAGCCAATGTATCCTTTCTTCGTGCGAAATAATTTTCGATCGGCGAGAGGACAGGTTGACACTCCGAAGGGATATGCGATTGAAGATGCGGGCACCCTGAGTAATTTTGCAAGGAAGGACACGACATATCTCTCGCTATTAGAGGGAAGTAGAGGGCCTAGACGTCTCATATACCGGATGAGACGCGCCTGTCGATCAAGAATGTTGTATTGTTGTCTCATGAAAGGCATATCAAGATGCGTCGGGCCGCCCACTAGTGTCTGAATGAAGGCATCTAAGATCGGCTCCGAGCTTGGGTAATCGATGCGATCCGTTGCTCTGGTCACGGTCCTCCATTCGTCCAGCATGTAGGCGGACTTCGGGAGTCTCAGGACTCCAGGGTACCCATGTGGTATATCGTCCACCACCATCGTCTTTCCAACGGTATCGACAGAGTCCACCCAGCAGCATTCCAGACCGAGAAGGAGTCCAGTCTCGTCGAACTGCACAGCCGGCTTAGAGCCACCGCTGGCGTCGTATCTAATCTCATATATATCGTCTTGGTTCTTTAAGCCCACCGCTGGAGATTGCCTAATGACTCTCCAATCTGGTGTCCAACTTGGAAGCCCCTCGGGATGGTCAATATCGAGACCACGAGGAACGGAGAGAACATTCAGGTCCGTGCCACGCTTCAACATCTCAGTAGCAACCTGGCGGTAGAGAACGAACGGCTCAATAGTGTAATCGACATGGGACATTAAACTCCTTGCGAGCGAGCAGCTCGCCAATCCTGCCACGCCGTATATCTTGTCTCTGGGGTCTGTGGCATCGAAAAGTCGGTGTCGATACGTAATGGCGAGAAGGTCCCGTTCTACACCGTTTTGAAAGTCATCTCTGGTCTGAATGATCATCAGAGGTGGGCCATTTCGGTCGTGATGACTTGTGTAGAGGTCTAATTGATTTTGAAGCACTGCCGCGTTCGTAAAGTCTTCCCACGTCATGGTCGCCTTGCCGCAGTGGATCGTGATCTTTGCTGCGACAGCGGCCTCCTGGACAACCCACGTTCTGGAGAACCAGTTTCGGTCGATAATCTTGGAAAATGCGTTGAATCTAGCCCATTGGGACCGGTGTTTGAATGGCCCAAAGGTGGAGACAACAAGAGAGTCGCCAGGCGGCAGGTTCTCGAGCGTCTCGCGGTGCTTCAGATACTCACGCCCAGCGTCTGCGAGATCTTGAGCCGCTTGCATACCGATGTCACTGTCGTCCGTTTCCTCACCAAGCCAGACGATAACCTCTGCTGCGGCGAGGAATATATCCTTCATGAGCCCGACCTGTCGGCCTCTTTCTTCCAGATCATCTTGATTGATGCATATCGCATCGGCCCAGAGAGTTATGGTCTGGTCAGACTGCCGTCTGTGAAGCAATGCGGCGTGGAGGTTGTGTCTGATCGGGAGTTTCTTTCCATTGCATATAATGATGTGTTGAGGTTGAGGAACGTCCCAGCAGTATGATAGAGCGGCGTAAGATGGACGGCCCTCCAGCGACGTGTGAGTGAGGTCGCACTCGACCAGGTCATGGTCTGTTCCTGGGTGCAGATGCAGTGCACGATTCAGATGGAGAATTCGAAACATGTCTCCCAGAAGTTTGGGACCCAACTCATGGTAATTGAGGGGGTTAAGATCCATTACGGAGGTCGATCCACTGGTGCAGCCCTGTGACGGGCGGAAGCGGGGTTCGGTGGGAACTAGCGGGGTTGGCAACTTGGCAGGGTCTCGTAGGGTTTGACAACCTTGGTGTGGCCTTGAAAACCGGTTTTCACTTGGGATTGCCGAGGTTTGAGTGGTCTAAAGAAGCGGGCGCTAATTGAGTCTGGTGGAAGCGTGTGACAAATTCGAGGACCGAGGACTGACAACATGCACGATCCCAAAGGGTCCCAAAGGGTTCTGAATGGCGATAACGGATATCCGGAGAGAGGTGGCCGGGAACAACCGTCCCAGCCTGGTTGGGAGATGGTATGGATTTTAATGCCTCTCTTCGAGGACCTTGACAAGCCTGAAGTCCTCCTCTCTGACGTGAACATACGAGCTGTTGTGATCAGTCATAATCAACAATGTAGAATCACTTGACAGCACCGCCGCAGTGATTGAGTCTTACTGCAGGAGACTGCCAATGAAGGATCGTGACGGGGCGGGGGACATGCTCGAGTCAGCTCTTATTGGCAGAAAAATGCATGGATTTGAGGTTATGGTTGTAATATTAGTCTGCGGCTTTCCGTTTTCCGTGACATTCTCGGTTAGACTTCTTCAAAATGCAAAGCCAGCCAGGCAATTTTGCAGGGAATTTCGCTGACCAGACATGATGCCGCAGTCGTTAATCCTTTTGTACTAAATTTATCCTCATGCCCCCTCTGCTCCCGAACCGCAAAAGACGTTAAGCTCTATTGTCTCGTGGCTACTTTGGTGGAGTTGGGCATCCCTATGGAGAGGAAACCCGATGCAACGAAAGTGGGTTCTTGCCCGTGAACACAACCCATTCGAGACCATTATCATATCAAGAACCTACGGGCAAACTGTATGAGATGATGTATTTGCAAGGCAGGCTCCGACTTCAGGCTTTTCTTGGTGCGTTCGAGTTGCTGGAATCTCTGCAATTTAACTGTAATTAAGTATATCTCACACTATTTCCATTCCACCGTTTATTTGCTGAAGGTAAATGTGGATGGACAGGAAAAGCGGATTAAAGGGAAGGGTTGCATTGCATTGCAATAACAGAGGGATGTCCCTGTTGTCCGAAGAATATTAGTACATCTGATGCATCATGTGCAGCGTTCAGTCTTCTGTCACCATGGGAATGTTGACTCTTCTCGCTTCGGAATTGCCCTCGCTTCTTCATTGATGTCAGCGTCGTCACCTTCAGACCGGACCTAACATTGAAAATTTCATGGTCCGTTACCACCGCAGTGTGGGTTGGAGACGGCAATGACAATTTGCCCCTACTGACCACTGAGACATTCATGCATGGACAATGGTGAGAAAGAGGGATCGTCACCGATTTCGTCCCGGTTTCTTCCATCCTTGACTGTCTTCCGTGGTGTCCCGACAAAATGGAGTCAATGGGGGCTGTTGTCACAGAATTCGTTCGAAATATTGAACATCTCGCCGCTGGAGAGGAGATTACCGCAGTAGGATCCGCACTTGTGCCCTTAGAGGAGGACTGCTGTGACAGAGACAGTAAGGCCATTTCAGCTATGGGGTAGGTCGGGAATTAGTCGCCCCCGACGTATATCTTTCAGCTTCATACGGTCCATTATATACAGGATAAGTGCTTGGTGGCGAGTTTGTGGACAGCTTCACTTGCATAGTTGTGCATGTTCATCTACCTCGCATTTTCGTCTCACCAAGGCCGCGATAGTTGTGCAACTTCAATTTCAATGGCATCATACCACATATAGAGAGAGGGAGATGGAGATAGAGATAGAGACAGCCATGTCACCTTTCCTTTACTCTCCATCCGCAACTCACAACGTTTCAACAATCCCTCTCGAGCAGTCATTCGACTTAACCATTAACCACAATGTGGCACTGTAAATTAGCTTTCTAATTCACGCCCTCGGTTCTGGAAAGAAAACAACGAAGCATATACAATATTAATGCGCGTCTAGCTTAGTGGTGTGCTGGTCCATTACTTGCTGCGCGTGCTGCAAAGCCTGCTAGTGGGTCTAGGACGGCTGACCCTCTAGACCTTCTTCCTCCTCATCCTCGGGTGGCTCATCAGCAAAAAGATCCTTGATTGATCCCGAACCTGTTGCAGTCTGATAGATGGCAAAGGTTGTGGCGAATTGCCTGTGTGCGCCGACATGAATGGCGTCGAGCATAGCCACGGCGAAATTTTGGCAATTGTTACTGATCAAATTGTATGCGGCCTTTATACGCCTCATATTGTAGATGACCATCTCGCCTAGGATGGGACGGCAAACTCGTTAGATTCGCCAACGGCGCTTGAGTTGCGAAGTGAGTCGATGCGAGTGCTACTTACCAACCTGCCTGAGGGCTTCGTCGTTAAACCTGGTCTTCCCAACCTCGAACGTGCGCCACTCTTCTCGATTGACAACTCCATTTATGTAGATGACGTCCAAACGCTCATCCTAAATACCCCCGAGTTAGTCTCGGGCGTCCGACTTCAAGGGAAGCAAAGTACCGCACCATCCAAAGTTCGTGAGAATAACCACCGACAAGCACAGCCCAGTGCTGGGTCGGGTCAGGGTACTTGTTGATCTTTTCGGTGATCAACTTGCCCAGACCAGTCTGTTCGGCGAACCATTTACCCGCTCCCCCTGCGACGGGATGCCAGCCGATCTCGACCGTTCGGTGCTCACCGCGGATATTTGGCTCGCCGGGAGGCACGACGTTCGGCTTGTGACCTAGTCCGAGAGCCTCCTCTATCGACTTCTCCACCTTTGACTTTCCCTTGACGAGTTCGACCTTTCCCCTTGACAGTCCCTCTTGCCTGGATTACATATTAGTTGATTTCCGCCAACGGTGCCCGACGTTTACGGGTTCGTCTCACCAGAGGGATTTCAACTTGTCCCGGGTGGAGCTGGAGTTGGAACCCCCGTCACTGTCGGGTGGCGTCTCCTCTCTCGGAGTCTCTTGCGGAGTCTCCTGCCGCGGCTCTTGCGGCGGCTCTGTCGGCATCTTTCGTGATGTCTTCGACTCTAGCACGCTAACCTTTGCGCTTGACACGAAGTTCTTCAGTCGTTTCATGACGGCTACAGTCGAGAATGTGGTCGAGGGAGATTGGGGGTGGGTGGCTGATCGCGAGCTGAAAAGTAGCGCCCGGGTGATCTTCGGGCTGAGCAAACAATTGCCATTGAACGAAGCTGGAAAGCGCGTGCGTGGAAAACGACGATTCAATGGGGCTGATGCTTACTTCCGTCTCTATTTTCGAATTTTCCGTTGCGCATTGCGTGCCGAGTCCCGAGAACGACAGGGCACATTATCTAGATCTTCTCGATCCACATCTCCACGACACCACAGCGACTGAGCACTTCACTTTCCGACCCCATTTATTAAAGCTCAATAAAGAAGACCAAAACAACTCCCCCCAAAACAACATGACCTAATTATAGCCAGTCCCTTCTCGTCCAAAGCTCGGATGGCCCCTTCCTTTCCTTTCCATAATTGCAAGGCCCTCACCAGGTTTCGTTTCGATCAGCTGCATCTCCATGATTCTCTCGTAGAAGGGTACAGAACGCCCCCAATCTGCGGTGAAAAGCATGCTCCGTCGAAGATGGGGCATCCCCTCAATGACTTCCTGAACGCATTTTACTAGCCAACTTCCAAGCCCTTTCCCTTGATATGTCGGGTTCACCCATACGTCTGTGAGATAGACAAACGTGACGAAATCCGTAACGCAGCGAGCAATTCCAATGAATTTTTTCTCCGTGTTCGCAAGGGCTGACAGGTCTTGATCTCTGGGGGAGGAAGGCAGTTCATAGAGCCCGAAACAAAGCGAATTGTCCAACATCTCTTCCATGGCGGATGGGGGAAGCGTTTTTGCCCAGTAGAAATCATCGGAAGCGAAAACGTCAATTAACGTAGACATTGGGACATGAGCGGGATCCGTCGAGATGAGATAGCGATCTTTTGTCCATGTGCAGCCCCGGAGCTTCAGCTTGAGTGAAGATGCCATTATCGTCAGGCACGAAGAGAGTCTTTAATACTGCTTGATGCTGACGGAGTTGCGTGTGGGGAGTTGAGGAAATATCGAATTATAGTTTATAATTTTATAGAGACAATGCACTGAGTGCTCTTTTCTCGAAAGT
The DNA here is from genome assembly GCF_000732125.1 of Scedosporium apiospermum. Classification (NCBI taxonomy): domain Eukaryota; kingdom Fungi; phylum Ascomycota; class Sordariomycetes; order Microascales; family Microascaceae; genus Scedosporium; species Scedosporium apiospermum. The sequence continues at coordinate 13,673 of NW_015971815.1, read as the reverse complement.
CCCCGCCCTTTTTAAATCAACTTCTCGCCGCGGTCATGGAAAGGGCGCCAGAAGTCAATTCTCCGCAGACCCTATGAGTCAGATGACTGTTATAGCGTATGGCGAGTCATGTAGGTTCAAAAAGCCAAGACACCCTAGCAAGTTGGAATTTCGATGGAGGTGTCGAGTGTTGGAAGAAGTGGTGTGGAGCCAAGCCCAGTAGTGAAACGAGAAAGGGTCTAGCTCAGCTGATTCAAACAACTTTCTATCAAACTAACAATTCCTAAAAAGGAAAATACTACATCGATCGATATAATGTTTTCAGTGTCCTAGAAACGGGCAAAACGCTGTAGAAAAAGAGGCTTTTGCCGACATCGGGTATAATAGAATAATTAGATAGAAGAAATAGTATCTTTTTATTTTTCCTAGTATATTTAAGAAAAAGAAACTTATATAATATATCTTTTTAGAAATAAAATTAAAAAAAAGATAGTAAATATAAATAAAAATATTTTTTAAATTAATTTTTCTATAATTAATATAATAATAATTATTTTTTTTAGATTTAAATATTATAGCTATATTTAACTAAAATAAAAAGCTAAATAGTTAAAACTAATAAAAAAAGATAAACTATAAAAATATATTAAATTATAAAGATAATAGATTACTTATACTTATAATAATCTAAAAGTAATTTAAATTATATAAGATTATAGTAAACTAAAATAATCTAGAAAAAGCTTAAAAAAATATTTATATAAACTATAAGTTTTATTATATATCTAGTTTATCTTTTAAAACTCTTTAATAATTAATTTAAATATAACTATTATATTAGTATATAGGGTAACTAGTAGTAGCACCACTACATTACAGGTCGATAACACTACGAAAGTCTGGAATATTATATATTTAACCTTTACTTATATATAAAAAGCTATAATAGCTCTTATTTTATAAAATAGAACTTAAGAAGGGATAGTAATATAGAAGAAGGTAAAGTATAATAAATTATACTATTAAGAGGCTTTAGTAGATATCTAAGCTAACTAACCCTTACTAAGCATTGCCCCTAGTAACCTATTTCTAATAAAAGACTTCTTTCTAACTAGATTTTAACTATATTCTACTTTCTTTTTCTTTTCTTTTCCTTATTAAAACCTTTCTATATAATAGGCCTCTATTAAATAGTACTATTTAACTAAACCCTTATATTAGGTTTTAATTACTATAAATAATAAAAAAGGATTAGAGTTTAACTCCCTATAAACTATAAAGATAAATTAGAGCCCTACCCCCTACAAACTATAAAGATAAATTAGAGTTCTACTCCCTATAAACTATAAAAAAATCCCTATCTCCTATAACCTAAATTATAAAAATAGAAAGATAATTAAATACTATTAAGTAAATTACTAATAATAATAATAATAAAGATAGTAGAAAATATATTTATAGAACTTAAAAAAGCTCCTAAATAATAAAACCCCTTTATAATAATTATAGCCTAACTTTAGTATATTATTAAAAAATAAATAAAGTAGAAGGAAATATATAAAGCTTAGATTAAGATACTATAAGAAAATATAATATAGTTAACTTCTCAAGCCCTTACTCCTATAATTTATATACTAAATCCTAAATATAATAATAATAATAATAACAATAGTACTAAGGATATTACCTAGCTATAGAATATATAAAGACCTTAACTTACCTTACCTAACCCTTCTAAATTTAATAGATATAAGAACAAGTTCTATATATAGCTATTTAAGATAAAAAATAAACTCTATACAGATATTAAAGCTATTAAAGATAATAATACCCAGTTTGTCGGAGCCGAGCAGCACAACCCAACATCACAAACAGGACTGCCGCTCGCCCACTGGAATGACTGGCAGCGGCTGAAAGCCACGCCACGAGGGAGAAATCTTCTGATAGTCGTCGGATTGGTCTAATGGTCAAGTAGGGCACTTGAGAAGTCATTGATCAGTCGGAATCTGCATCGCGGAGCTTCACATCTAAAGGGAAGAAGAAGGAAACTTAAAAATAAGAAAAAGTGTTATTAAGAGAAGAATAGTAAAAGATTGACCTTCACGACAACTCGCCGGCCGGCAGGGAACGACTGATTGCTCGCTGCTGCAATGCCGCCCTTCGCCTTCTTCTGCGCTGCTGTCCTTCTTAAGTTCTGTTCTACGAAATGAGGGCCGCTATGGCCTTTTATATGTAAGTGAAGGTTGGATGTGCGGCACTCCGGACTTTCGTGGCGTCACCGATCCGTAATGTGGCGGCGCCACTGCCAGTCGCCCTGTACACCAACACACCAGTTTAGCTATATATTCTCTTACTTAGACTCAACCCCCTAGTAGATATATACTATCTATATAAAGTTTAATATCTCTTATAAGTCTTTAGGAAACTTCTTAAAGTATTTTTATAATTATTATAGAGACTTAGATAAGGAAAAGAAAGCTTTAAATAAATTTAAAAAGCTTAAGTAAAAGGAAAACTAGCTCTTTACTTATTTTTATTCTAAATTTAAAGTAATATTAGTTAATATAAGAAGAATAATCTAGAATAATAAAATAAAAAAAGTAGACTTAAAGCTAGTACTTAATAATAAGCTATAGAAAGTAGTTATTAACTAGATCTTAATATCTAATAACTATTATAAATATATTAAAGCTTTTTAGAAATTAAATTCCTAATTAGAAAGCTTTTATATAAAAAAGAAATATTATTAGAGCTTTTTATATATACTAAATATAAAGACTAAGAAAATAAAATAAGAATTTATACTAGTTAATATTAAGTCTTATTACTAACTATCCCCTAACTAGCTATAAAAAGGATATTTAAAAGAAGAAAATAATATTTTAAGAAGGAAGTAAGTTAAATAAGTAGATAAGGAAAAGTAAGAGTATTAGTAGAAAGAGAACTACTATTACTAGTATAGAAGGTAGTAATATAAAATTAATACCTACCTACTACTACCTACTAGAAACCTTTATTAGATATATATAAGAAAAACTAAACCTATTAAAGTTTATTAGGCTAAAGTTAAAGAAGAAGATAAGTTATAAATAGATTAGAATAATAATTTAGAGAAATTAGGAAAAAAATAGCTCTTATTAATAGTTACTAGTAAAAGTAAAAGTCTTTATAAGATAAGCTATAAAAGTTAAAAGTAAAGTTTAATATAGATATATTTTATATTAATTTTAAAATAAATAATTTTTATTATATATAAGCTCTTATTAATATAAAGTATTTAATATATAATATTATTAATAAAGCCTTTACTAACTAAGTAAAGATAAAATATATTAATATTATTTCTTAATTTCTTTAAAAAGTTATTTCTAATAATACTACTATTAACTAAATTATATATAGTAGCCTTAATATAGATAATTATAAATAAGTAAGAGTTTTCTTCTATATTATTCCTAATTAAATAGATAATATTATTTTTAATCTCTAATAAATAAGATTATAGAAAGTAATTATTAATATAACTAAAAATAAACTAATATTAGATAGCTGGTTCTAAGTTAGAATTAGAGATAATATTAAGAAAAGTAATAAATAAGAAACTATATAGATATTAGTAATTATATTTATAATATTAATATAATAGTTTTATAAAGAAAAAAGGTAATAGAAGAGAAAAGAAATATTAATTAAAGGAATCCCTATAATAGCTTATATATTCTCTACTTTATTAATAAATATTAAAAAAGCCCTTACCTATAAAGCTATTATTAACTTAAAAATAAAACTCCTAGTTTATTATTATAATTTCCTAAACTTATTCTAGAAGTCTAATATTAATAAGTTACTACCCTATTACTTTAAAATTAACTATATTATTAAAGTAGAAAAAGATATATAAAATAAAGATAAAGTTATATTATAAAGGCCCCTATATAATATATTATAAAAAGAACTCTTAGTCCTATAAAAAAACCTTAATAAGTTATTTAAAAAAAACTTTATCTATATAAATAACTTATTTACTATAATATTAATATTATTTATTTAGAAACCTAGTAGAAAACTTTATTTCTATATTAACTACTAAAAACTAAATATAATCTTAAAAAAAGATTAATATTTACTTTTACTAATTACTAAAACTCTCTAATAGCTTTCTAAAGTAAAATAATTTATAAAACTTAATATATCTATAATTTTTTATAAAATAAAGATTAAAGAAGATAATAAATAGAAGATAATATTCTAAATATATTATAGATTTTATAAGTAGCTTACAATATTATTTAGCCTTACTAGAGCCCTAATAATATTCTAATAATATATTAACTTAATATTAAAAAAGTTTTTAGACAACTTTATATATACTTTTATAGATAATATTCTAATCTATATAGATAGTTTACTTATTAACTATAAGGAGAAAGTATAGAAGGTCTTTATTAAACTTAAAAAAGTAAGATTATATATTAATATTAATAAATATAAATTTAAGATTAAAGAAGTTAAGTACTTAAGCTTTATTATAAAAGTAGGAGAAGGTACTTAAGTAGACCCTAAAAAAATTATAATAGTAGTTTAATAGGAAGTACTAATTATAGTCTAAAGTATTAAGAAATTCTTAGGATTTACTAACTATTATAGAGAATTTATCTCTAACTTCTTTATAGTTACCTAATTACTAAATAACCTAATAAAGAAAGATTATATATTTATCTAATTACTAAACTACTAATAAATATTTAATAAGCTTAAATTAAAGCTTATTAAAATATTAGTTTTAATATATTTTAATTTTAAAAAGGAAATAATAGTAAAATTAGACTCCTCTAAGTATACTACTAAAGAGATTTTAATATAAAAAGATAAGATTAATAGACTTAAACTAATTACTTATATATTAAAAAAGATATTCTTAGTTAAAGTAAACTATCTTATTTATAATAAAAAGTTATTAGCTATTATATAGTATTTAGAATAATAGTATAGTAAGCTAAGATTAATTAGATACTTTACTATCCTAATAGACTATAAAAATTTTATATACTTTACTATATACTAAAAGCTTTCTAAATAGTAAATATACTAATAGGAGATTATAAGCTAATATAACTTTATAATAGTCTATTAATTTAAGAAAGTATCTCTAGTACTAGATACCCTATTATAATAGAAATAAGATATATCTAAGAATAAGGATAATAACTAATTATAAGAATAGATATACTAGATATTATAAAAAGAGAGCTAGGTTATTTAAGCTATATCTATCTCTATACTAGCTTTATATAATAGCTAGGAAGATATTATAATTATAGTTCCTATAACCTAGAATATAGTTATTAATAACCTAGATTATAGGAACTAAGAGTAGAGATATAATACTAACTATAATAATAATAACTTAATATTTAAAGTTAATTCTCCTATTATATTCTTTTATAATAATAAACTAACTACTTTATAGGAAATAGCTTTATAAGAAAATAACTATTATTAGATAATATATAATTATATAGTAAAGAGTTTCTAATAATTTTTTATTAACTTATAAGTATATTTTTCTATATTAAAATATTTTATTAATAGAAGTTATAAATTAAAGTAGAAAAAATAAATATAGATTTTTAATTATAAATTTTTATAAACTAAGCTTATATAAAATTTTTATAACTTAATAATAATTAGATATTCTAGCTATAAAATTATTTATATTATACTAATAAGGAACTTTATATAGCTAAGATTAAATAAAGATATAAGAAAATTTATATAAAATTATAAATTATATAAGAAGAGAATAATCTAATAAGATATATAAAAAAGAATTTTTAAACTATTTCTAATATTAAACTACTTATAAGCTAAGATATTAATAGATTTTATTATTAACTTACTTCTAAATAGATATTAAAATATAATAAGTATCTTTATAATAACTAATTAGTTAAGTAAAAATATAATCTTTAAATTAATATCTAAGATAATAGCTTTAGTAATAGTAAAGATATTAATATAATATTTTATCTATTATTATAGATTATTAAAAATAATAATATTAAATTAAAATACTTAATTTATTAATAGTATATAAAAATAAATAAGTTAATTATTATAGATTATTTAATAACTATTAATAGTTTATTATTTAAAGATAGATAGAATAATAAAATAAATAAATTAAATTTTAGAAAGTTATCTTTAAATATATATTTATTAAGTATTACTATTATACTACCTTAGGTAGTATATAATCGTAAGCTAGATAGTAACCCTATACTATAATATATAAGAGCAAGTACTCCTATACTTATTTACTAAAAAGGAGGATAATAATCTTACTCTCTTAATAGCTTACTTACTTAACTAAGGAATCTAGTATATAATCCTACTAGTAATAATATATCTAGTATATAAGTAATTACTAGCTTTATAAGTAATCTATTAATAGATATTACCTTTAAAGTAAGTAAGCTATTCTCTCTTACTTCTATAATTATAAGCTATTATTTATATCTAATAGCTAAGTAGTATATTAAAGATAGTAATAGTAATAATATTACTTAATTTCTTTAAAAATCCTAG